>NC_135822.1:25954360-26254360 GCF_964213995.1 Mustelus asterias
AATAGGATAGTAGCCAGTGAAATGTATCAAACCGGATTGAATTAAGTAATTGAGGATAGAAGATAGAGACAGGAAATCACAACAGCAAACGGGAATTGGAATATTGGGTGCAATTCAATGCAATATTTCAATTTGGGCAGCGCTGCTGCCTCACGTTGCCAAGGTCCCAGGTTCAATTCTGGCCTCGGGTCACTGGGTGTGTGGAGTTTGCATGTTCTACCCGTGTCTGCGTGGGTTTCCTCCAGGTGCTCTGGTTTCCTCCCACAGTCCGAAAGATGTGCAGGTTAGGTTGATTGGCTATACTAAATTGACCCTAGTGTCAAGGGGATTATGGTGGGTACAGACTTGATGGGCCGAATGGCCTCCTTCTGTATTGTAGGAATTCTATGAATTGGGTATTAATGTATATTCTAGCGAAAGGAAAGTATAAAATGAAGCTAGTAACTTGAAAACTTTCTTTTGATGGTGTTTGCATCCTTGTCTGTGTTTTTTCCCCCCTCTACACTGAATTCGCACTGTGTTCTAAATTCCCAATACCCATACCACACTCACTCAGGCTCTGTCGCAATCAGAATGTGATCTCTCCCACTGCTCGTATGCAAAGCTCATTGATTGTTTTCAATAATCCCTTTCTTAAATACAGCTCAGGTGAGCTGAGATGACTCTCACTTGTTAAGCTTCAATAGTAATCAACACCGAGTGAGGCCCTAATCAGGCTTCAGGTGATTGACAGTTAACTTTTAACTAAACTATTGAACTTACAAAATTTAAAGAGAAAGACTTACCAATTCAGTTGCCACTGTGTTCCAAATTCCCGATACCCACACTCACTCTGAATGTGATCTCTCCCTCTTATCATGCGCGAAGCTCAAGAGCTTGAGTTAGTTAGGATTGTATTCGGTGGAGTTCAGAAGAATGAGGGGGTATCCCATTGAAACCTATAAAATTCTAATAGGACTAGACAGGTTAGATGCAGGGAGAATTTTCCCGATGGTGGGAAATTCCAGAACCGGGGTCAGGTCTGAGGATACGGGGTAAACATTTTCAAACTTAGATTAGGAGAAATTCCTTTATGTAAGCCTGTGGAATTCGCTACCACAAAAAGTAGTTGAGGCAAAACATTTTTAAGGAGTTAGATATTACTCTTGGGGCAAAAGGGATCAAAGGATATATGTGGGGGAAGGCAGGAACAGGCTATTGAGTTGGATGATCAGCCATGATTGTAATGAATGGTGGAGCAGGCTTTAAAGGCCAAACGGCTAACTTCTGCCCCTATTCTCTGTTTCTAAAGGGGGGGATTGAAAGGAGAAAGTAAGGGTTCATAACTATGTACTAGTAAAATTGTATTGTAAGGATTCACGATGCAGCTGCAAGACCATGTGGGAACTGAGCAGGGTGGGAGTTTTCTGACGCAGATACAGGATTCTATTTGTCCATTGTAACTCAGTGTTGAAGGTTGTAGCTAAAGTGTAAAAAGGATGGTATAATCACTGTATCCGCGTATGAATATTGGTTAAAGTATTAAAGTAGGAAATCATGTTAATTTGTGATTGGTAAATGAAAATTAACTATTATCTATATAACAGTACAAGAATGATGTATTGTAGTTGGTGCTTAGACTCCATCTTGTATCGGTACAGTTACCCTGCAGCTGCTTGAATAAAACTACTGAACAAGAAACAAGAGTCTCTAGTGGATGTGCAATTTCAATGCCACATGAATTCAACATAAAACAAAGTAGTGCACACTGGTACAGTATTTATTTTTAAAAATGCATGTAGTGGGTAAACCTATTTTGGTTTGACTCAGATATCAAATACAAACTATCCAAGTGTGTTATCTACTTCCAAAGCAAACTTTAGTATGGAGCACAGCAATTTTAAGTTTTTCTTTGCTTGGTAAATGAGTGGAAGCATTATTAGATGGAACTTTTCTCCACAAAGTGACAGAACATCTGGCAAATTATACTCTCTCCCCTTCTCCATCCATAGTCCCTGCAGTTCAGTTCAGGGTCATACAGGACGAGAGCAAATACAAAACACACTTCTCAGTAAAGTTACACACAATTATTTAATGCAAAAATTTTACAAGAAATCCTGGTAGGGAAAAGGCTTTCCAAGAGGCTGTTTCATTGTAGAGAGCATGTGAAATATCCTGTGTATGGAGTAACCCTTCACTTATCCCTCTTTTTAAAAAATGAAAAAAACAAACAACTCAGTTTAATAGATTGTTTTATTTCTATGAATCATTTTTATTACATTCTAAAAAAAATGAAACATAAGTATATGTACAGTATTCACCATGATCAATGTGACTAACACCACATCTCCGCCTTTCCAACTAGTTATTCAAGTACCAGTAATTGGCCAGCTTCACTGGCAATTGGTCGGTTTGCAATACTTGGTAGGAGTTTCACATTCAAACTGACAAAACCAATAAACATCTATAAACTTCAAAATGAGATTGGCAAATAGCCTAGGGCTGATTTTTTTTTAAAGGTTGGTACTAACCCAATGTTTACTGATGTTCAAAAGGTGTCATGTTTCACAGTTAGTAATATTGATGTTAAAAACCTAGCATGGGATCTTTCTCTTCATAGATCCACTAGTCTGGCTTTATACTGCTATTATTTAGTGCTGCAGAGGCTGAAATATAGAAGGGTACTGGAAAAATACCTGATGCAAACTGAGAATATAAGCCTGCAGCACCATAAGATGCTGCACAAAGGATAAGCAGTGTTTTAGGGCCCACTTAATATTGTGCTTAAATTATGTATTCTCCACAAACCAATACAAATATTTCCTTTGGTAATAAACCAGGAGCATTTAAATGAATAGATTCTCACATTTCATTTCACCCTACACTATTTGAAAATTCTCTCTCCTTGAACCAAATATTTAAAATTGATTTGTGTATATTTAAAACTAGTCAGAATTCTAGAAGCATGTGATTGTAGATGTTTCATACTTATAATTCTTCAGTTCTCTGTGCAGTTCAAGTCACAACCACTTATCTATGAAAACTATGAATGTCAGTTTACGGTTAAAAATCCAGATAGATTTGGAAAGCTAGTTAGAATACTGATGTCTAGCAATTCAGTTTGCCATTCTAATGGTCATGAAACACCTACCAAGCATTCTCAATCTCATTAGTCCTTCAAATTTTCAAACACTGCGAGTCAGTCCACTTACCAGTTAACCACTCTTGAAATCTGTACAATCACCAAAGACATGCATGCTCTCTCTCTCTCTCAGATACATACACACATAAAGGGAATGCATAACATATAATACAAGTAGTAACCCACAGCTGTACTATAAGATTTTCCAAAAGGACCAGAATAACTAAAAGTTTGTGTCCTGACGATAAAAGCAAAAGGCTGATACACATTAGTGGACACAGGATAGCATCTGTGGGATCAGGAGACAAAACCTGAAGTACTACCATCAGAAAATGAGTTACTATTTGCTTTATACCTTTGGGCTACAGTCACAGCTGTCAAACAAACAGCAGTACAATCTGGCTGTGCAGGCAGCATGTCAAGAGGCACCAGATTTGCAAATGGAAAATTCCTTGCTTCAGTCTCCTTAAATATTCAAATGACAGCTTAGCAAAAAGGTACTTAATAACCAATAGTAAAAATAATTTTTAAAAAATTTATAATAAAGTTTATAAAATATCCTGTGTGTGACAAAAACATGAGAAAAGTTTACAATAGTTTATAAACTTGCAAATTCTAGCTGCCTTTTGGACAAGATCACAAAAACAGGAGATAAATTCAGGTCTATAAAAATTTTTCAGCTTAAGATATAAAGGTACTTTCAGTGATGATCACTACCTGTCTCCATGCCATCCAAAACTGCAGCCCAAGGGTCTAATGAATTATTTAAAACAGAAATTGTTTTCTGTATTATTTAAAATATCACGGTCAACATTTTAACAACTTCCAATAGCTTGATGCTGAAGTAATTGTACACATCACTACGGCCAGATCTTAATCACAGCCCTCATTGCAGTATGTGCAAGCACAATGTATAACCAATGATGCATACAGGGAATACAAACTGCTGGCTGAAATGAGCCACCTTTTAAGTTACTACACCTTAAAGGAAACAACTATTAACAGTTAATTTCCATATCTAAGGAACATTGACCAAAATGGCAAATGCTGCACTTAAAAGTTGTTAAACCCAATAACAGATCAACAAGTTAGTGCATTTTTACCCAAATTATTTCATAAAAGATGATTACACAAATTTTCGGGCTTTGATAATTCAATCCAGTACAGCTATGTCCCTAGTGTATGTTGTCAAGGATACCTGGTTGCACAACTTGTACTCCAACTCATTTTCGACTATTGCGTCAATTACATTTGAACAAGGCACCCACTCCTGCATGCACACAGTCACACTTACACATAGAAATCAACCTTGCTCTAAATACAATGTTCTACAGAGAAACAGTTAGTGAAACCATCAGTAAATTCAAACTTCACAGCTGTACAGTTCAATGCATTGGAACACTCACAGCTTATTCATAAAATGTACATTTTCAGACCTTTCCATCCCACACCCTGCCCCAATGTTTAAACAACATGGAGCCTTTATGAAATAAGCAGTAAAAGCATAAACTCAACAGATTTTGGATGTTCAAATATTTTTTTCTCTCTTAAATACAAGTTAAATTTAATTCCTAACTACATATGTATAATATGCTACTCATGCCTGGAGAATGGGACAGGGCTGTTTCTCCTGCACTCCCTCAGTAGGTCTGCAAACACAATGGAATGTCAGGATTGGTGAGGCTGCCTTAGTTTTACACTGTACAATGAATTGCTCTCAAATCTGTCACAGGTATAAAGACCGTGTTTATGTTTTGGTAAAAGATCTGCAATTGAATTTGAAATCAGGAGCTTGCACCTTAAAGTTTTCAGTGTAGTAGGCCGGTTTGGTGGGGGGGGGGGGGGGGGGGGGGGGTCATAGTATTGGTCTTATTTAACTAGTTTTGTTATTGTGCTAAAGTTGGACCTATAAATTCATCCTACATTTCTTGTACTGTGGAAAGAACAACATTTACTCGGTAAAATGATCCTTATTCATCAGACTGAGGTGAATGCCAAGATTCTGCAATAATATTTCTGCTCAAGTGCTTAAACAAAGCTGGAATGAAGAGAAACTGTGGACAAAAAAAAGTCAAATCTCTTCCCTCACCTCCCGTATAAAAACACACACACATTCCATTCTGGAAATATTGGTAGGGGGCAGTTTCAATTAAAAACAAACTTTGATATCAACACGTGTCAAGTAAATTATTTCACTAGTACAACTGATTGAATGCTGGCTAACAGGCTGGCAGATTTAGTCAGTGTTTTGCATGAGAACACATTTTGTACATAGTATCATATAGTACTACTAATCGATCAAAGATCAAGCAGATATATCTACGGCACTGATTTCTGAATTCAGAGATCATATTGTAGCAAAAGATCTGGGGCTGAAGGAATTCATGTTCATGAAAAAGGTTCTCATAACGTACATGGCTCAAGAATCACAGGTTTGTTGAAAACAGCTATATTTTCTTGCTACAACGATCCAGGGCACCGGTGAGAGCACACAGAGTACCGCATGCAGTTTTGGTCACCTCACTCGAATTGGAGGCAGTTCAGCTCGGCTGATTTCTGGGGTGAAGGGATTGCCTTTAGAAAAAATGTTGAGCAAGTTGCCCTATCCTGGAGTTTCGGATAATGAGAAGTGATCTTAAAATTCTGAGGAGACTTGACAGAGTAGATGCTTAAAGGGCGAATCCTTGTGGGCAAATCTAGAACTAGAGGGCACAGTTTCAATATAAGATGTCTCCCATTCAAACAGAGATGAGGAAGAATTTCTTTGTTGGTGTTTGGAATTCTCTCCCACAGCAAGACTGGATCACTGAATATATTTAAGGTGGAGTTAGGCACATTTTTGATTGACAAAGGAGTCAAAAGATAAGGGGGCCAAAGCCACATCAGATCTGCCATGATCTTATTTACTCGTGGAACAGGCTCGAGGGGCCAAATGGCCTGCTGCTATTTCTTATGTTTTATGCTCTCCCTTACCCATATTACTGGTTTATAAATAAAGAAAAACTTGTTCTGAATTTGGGATGCTTACTGTAAATAAATTTTCTGACAAGTCATCCAGTCAGCTTCACTTGTTGATGTTTAACATATCTTGCACTGACCAGGACACAGCATGTGCATAACTACTATATTAACAACAGCTATTTGTCATAGTTTTCTGAAGTTTAAAAAATATATAAGAATCAGCAAATTCTTAAATTTACCAAAACATGGCAGTGGACAGAGCACCAACAAAAACACACTTTCCCCATACCATTTTAAAATACTTTCAAGCTTTGAATCATTAAAGCTTCTCCTCCCACATCCCTCACATTAATCAAGGAGATTAAGTGCACTCAATGCAATTATATGGCATCTTTATTCGAATATGCAGGCTTTTCATCCTCTTGCATCTTTTTAAGTTAACTTGCAAACTATATTACACTGAGAATAAGCAGATTTTCCCAGTTATGGTTCTCCCAATTGAGTGTATATTCCAATGTTAGACTTGTGCTATCAGCCATCTCTTGATCTTCAACACCAGCACCCTCCCCGCTCATCTAGTCAACTTGTCCAAATACTTCACGCAAAGACAGCTAATATTCTCTCATTGTTGACAGCCCATATCACTTGAAACACAACTCTTCACGAGTTAATTACTGGCACAGGCTGTGAACATGTTCACAGGCTTGTTAATTCCTTCTTCTTCCCTCAAAATGGCAAGTGTGTTAGTCAAGAAATGCCCTTACCACTTAACAAAGTTTTACACAACAATGAATTACAGGGTAACCCGAGAGCTCCTTTGAAAGAAATGTCAAGGCTAATCCATTCCTTTTGGTGTTTGGGCCGGATGGTGGGTGAGAGAGAGTATAAAAGTTCATATTTAGTGCTTTAGAATTTTCTGTCTGACACAGAAATTGCTCAATTTCCAAAGCATAGCTGGCCTTAAATTGCATTTTCCGTCTCCATCTTAACCCCTATGAAGACCAGGCTTTTTGCTGGGTAACAGTTGCAGTCAAAGTGGCTTCTGGCACTTCACCCACATGGTTATTCTTCATGTGCAAGGATAAATCGGACATTGATGGGCTGTTAAGAGGCCTGGTTTTGTCCTTTTGCTATTGTTCACAAACACTTCCATTGAAGTCAATCCTCACGCCCCTCCACCCGCCCAGGCAAAGTTAGGCCACAGCAGCATGCCCAATAGGAAGTGTAGTGGGATTGCATGGCTCAGTGCCAGAACATGTGTTGCTTTCACAGAGAACAGTATGTAAAACAAAATTTGAGCATCTGCCTCGAGAAATTTAGTGAACAGTTTAAGTGATGCATAATGAGCCATGTATCCTTGGATTCTGTGCTGCATAGAAATATATCCAGGGATTTTCAAGTCATTGATTTTAAAGCCAGCAGCAACTGGAACAAAGTCAATCAGAATATTACACAGAAGCCTCTCAACAAAGTAGATAAAACCTTGAATTTTGGATCTTAATTTTCCAAAGTAACCTTGTCTTTAAAAAATGCAGAAAAGTTTATAGAAAATAGTTGGGAATTGTTCACAATCCATCTTAAAAGTTAGAAACCAGTGTGTTGACTGATGTTAAAAGGGTGGAAAAAGATGGATGCTGCAAACATTTTAGCCAAGCTCTCAGAGTCAATTTTAGTTTGAAGTCCCTTGAATTTTTGTCAACATAGCATTCCATGTTGGATAACTGGAGCTGTTCCAGATGGAATTACTTTAAATCCAGGTCAGTACAGTTTCCAAGTGCAAAATACACTGAAAGCAGAATGTGTGCAGTTCAACAGACTGCCTTGTACAGTAATGTTGCGAAGAGTGCCCACCTCTGCCAGACTGCCTTTACATTAATGGGAACCACATTATTTAGGGAACACTTCTGGCCTCAACTGAGTTACACAAGCAGCTCGTTGTTGAGCAGTCACAGAGACGTCTTACTTGTAAAAATTCATTCATTTAATTTAGGTACCTAGAATCTGCAGGAAACACAACCAAACTGTGAGAGATGTAAACATTGATTCTGTGGCCAAATCTGCCCAGAATTTCACGTTCTCACAGTCTCAATACAATATGTGTTTTCAATACTGCAAAACCAATGGCAGCATCTTTTTAAATAGGCTATTTAATGGCTTAAGTTTAGTTAACTATACTTGGTTTTTGATTTTACAGTAATAGCTAACAGTTTAACACCTAGCTGTTTTACTTAGCTTGTCATCAAATGAAATGAGACAGCTCGGACTCACTCGATAGTGAGTGAAGCTGGTGGCTATTGTTTTAAAAGTTCCAGTATTAATAACAGTATGATCATGAAAGCTGATGCATCAACAAAAAAAACTGGGTTTTCCCATTTAAAATTAATTTTAAATTACAATATTGTATATCTTAATCTGTTTATGGTATCTGTGAACTTCATGCTTGTTGACCGATACATTAACTGCTAAAACACACAAAGCCACCAACAATTATAAAAATTAGGAAATATACTGAAATGTTTAAAAGGAAAAAAAAATAAAACAGATGCTGTGTCCATCATTCTGGGAGATACAACTTGTAAATACAGACACTACCTTCTTGTAAATACAGAACACTACTTTTTTTTTAAAAGAGAGGCTCAGCATATTGTGAGAGGCTGCAGCGAGCTTCTGCAAAGTCAAAAAGAGCACAGATCAAACCCTATACATTCCATACTTTGCAGATTTCACCTGTCTAGCAATATCCAGCATATAAACATTTTCTACTCTGAATCACATCAAATGACAATAATTTTCAAAATTCTTACTGATTTACAGTTAATCCCCAGGAATAATAATTTTGCACTTCACTTGAAAAACTGGATCAAAAGCTTCTGCAAAAACCAGCTGATGAAAGAGCAGAGATCCTCCAAACGTATTTCAGGCTTAGCAATGATGCTAAATATGAAGAGTCAGGATGCTAGGGACAAGCTTCAATAGGACAAATGGCCTTCATCTTTCTTTGGTTGTTGTAATGTAGCATTAGTATAAGTAAAATTATAACAGGGCCAATGGAAATGGGGTGGGGGGGGGGGGGGGGCAACATACAGTGGCAACAAATCAAAACATTTACAACATAAACCAACTTGGTTGTTCATGAGTCAAAATGACTTCTGTAGTATCTATGGGCTAGAATATGTAACAGAAATATTGGGGAAATAAATACGTTATGTCTGGGATTGTTTCCATGCAATCACAAATCTGAGAAAAACTATATTTTGTCAATTACATCAACTGAAAGATTTCATCAATGTTACAGCCAAATTTTGAGCTGGGAAGAATATCTAATTCACCTTCAAATGCAAAGAAACTACATGTTGATGATCACATCGTCTCAGTATACATCTTATATCCATTAACCTAGCCGAGGCAGCCTCATGTGCCAAATTCCAAAAACAGCTGAAAATATTAAGTGACTAATCATCCAGGTTCTAATGATTAGATTTTCTCTCAAATTACTTTTGATGGATGTTTGTTTATTTTCTAATTGGCATTTTAATATCACTGCCCAAAGATATCTTTAGGAGGGAAAGGAAGAGATAAGAATTTAAATCTTGGCTTGTGTCATTTTTTGATATGTGCTGGAATTTTAATTGATGTTCTCCAATTCCTTCATTCTTGCACTTTTGGCCTAGGATCAGCTAAAACATCCCAGCTTGTGAGTTACCACATGCTCCAGAATAAAAATGTGTTTTTTGCTCATCAATTCAAACGGTTCTCACCAAAATTCCTTAAAAATATTAAAATCCTGTGAAGTAGACACCAACTTTAGCAAATAACACTGCTGCTGTAGCAGATAATATATAAGGAATGTATGAAACAGCTATTCTAAGGAAGTGAAAATAGTATGGAGGCACAGTTCATTGATATTGATTCCAAATGCAGCATGTTCCTGACTTCAACCATGGTACCACAGGAAGATGTCAAGCAGAGGCTGTACGTTTCCTAACAGGGACTGATAAAGGGTCTCCTCCATAACATTAACCAGTCTTTCTTTTTCTGATATGGACTACTTTTTTTTTTTGCCGAGGCAATGCCTTTTAACGAAGCAACTGAAGTTGTATTATTGTGTTATTGAAGTAAGTTTATCAGTACCTAACTGCAACCCCTGCCCTGGCCCCAGTGACATTGAGGCTAAATAACCCATTGCCCAGGAGTGAGTTAATGGCTATAATGTCATTCAGGGTTATTCAACAAACCCAAATTTGATATAATTTATTCTCATATTAACCATTAAATGTCCTGTCCATCAATTCTTTTACCCTTTTATCTACAGTGCAGCTAGAAAAGCTGCCCTGTTTGTTATACCTATTAGTAGAGGTTTCCCAGCCTCACTCACTCAATAGTTTCATTTCAGTGTTTATGAGATTGTTCATGTTGTAGCCTGACTCAGGCAGTACAGTCTGCATGGAAGGAGCAGTGTCAGAATCCCTGACCTCCACTATTTCAGGGTCACTCTCACTAGAGCTTGATCCCACACTCATGGTGAACACACTCTCTGGGATGGCACTGACTGAAGCCCCCACCTCTGGCTCACTTGTTTCACTGGCACTTGAAACTACAGAAAGAAGCGACATCTTTCTGGTCAGTCTGCTTGGCAGCAACGACAGGGCGTAGTCCGCTATGATACCACTTACATCCAGATTGCAAGCTTTATCAAAGGCCCTGAAACCCACATTTGCATTGGCTTCACACACTACAAAAGAACCGTCATCTTTCCTGAGCAGATCGATACCGCACACATCCATGCCCAAGATATTGGAGACCTGGATTGCCAGCTGTTTGCCCTGCTCACTCAGCTGATGCATCACACCAACACCTCCTGTGAAACACAGAAAAAAACAGCACCAGTTTAGAACTTGCAAGAAAATTGAAAATTATTTTTAGTGCAATATAGAGAGAAGGAATAGAAGTAAAATAACAGGTAGTCTTCCAAAATGATTAATTAAGATTTCTATGCAACACCCAGGAAACCTGACCTGGAACCTTTGCTGGGAAACAAGAACTCAAAATCCTTACTGTGACACTACTGTACCTTTAAGAAATGTTTTTTAAAATCATGTTCTCTGCAGTTTGTAAGCCAGCCTTTTGGTTTAATTGCAGCACTGGCGGCCTGCTTAGATTTTGTTTTTGTTTTTTAGATTTTGTTTTTGTTATTTAGATTTTGTTTTTCAACTTTTAAATCTTAGTTCTTTCCCTGTGGAATCTGAGGAAAAGAGGCATTATGAATGTGAAGCCAGTTTGCTGTTCTCAGTGCAGGATGTGGCAGGTCGTGGAGTCTCCTAGCCTCCCAGAAGTGCATATCTGCGCTGGGTGCATCGAGCTGTGGCTCCTAAGGGACTGGGTTAGGGAACTGGAGCTGCAGCTCGAGGACATTCATCTGGTCAGGGAAAACGAGGAGGTGATAGATAGGAGTTATAGGCAGGTGGTCACACCGGGGCCAAAAGAAGCAGGCGTGTGGGTCACAGTCAGGAAAGGGAAAAGTCAAGTGGTAGAGAGTACCCCAGTGGTTGTGCCCCTTAAAAATAAGTACTCTTGTTTGAGTACTGTTGGGATGGACAACCTGGTGGAAGCAGCAGTGGTCGTGCCTCCGGCGCGGAGTCCGGCCTTGTAGCACAGAAGGTTAAGGAAAGGAGGAGGAAGGCAGTGGTGATAGGGGACTCTACAGTGAGGGGGTCAGACAGGTGTTTCTGTGGAGGAAGTCGAGAAACGCGGATGGTGGTTTGCCTCCCTGGTGCCGGGATCAGGGATGTTTCTGACCGTATCCAAGAAATCCTGAAGTGGGAGGGAGAGGAGCCCGAGGTCATGGTGCATACTGGTACCACTGACATAGGCAGGAAAGGGGAAGGGGTTATGAAAGGAGAATATAGGAAGTTAAGTAGGGAGTTAAGAAGAAGGAACGCAAAGGTAGTAATCTCGGGATTGCTGCCTGTGCCACGAGACAGTGAGGGAAGGAATGGAATAAGGTGGAGAATAAATGCGTGGCTGAGGGATTGGAGCAGGGGGCAGGGATTCAGGTTCCTGGATCATTGGGACCCCTTTAGGGGCAGGTGCGACCTGTACAAAAAGGACGGGTTTCACTTAAATCCCAGGAGGACCAATATCCTGGCGGGAAGGTTTTCTAAGGCTACTGGGGAGTGTTTAAACTAGAATGGTTGGGGGGTGGGAATCAAAATGAGGTGACTGGGAGAGCTTAAAAATAAAAGGGGCTTGTAGACAGTGTGAGAGGGAGGATACACAGGTGACGGAGATGGGGAGTGCTCAGACCGAAGAGTTGAGATGCGTTTATTTTAACGCAACGAGTGTAGTGAACAAAATGGATGAGCTTAGAGCGTGGATCACTACTTGGAAGTGTGATGTGGTGGCCATTACAGAGACTTGGTTATCTCAGGGACAGGACTGGATACTTCAAGTGCCGGGTTTCAGATGTTTCAGGAGGGACAGGGAAGGAGGCAAAAGAGGTGGGGGAGTGGCACTGTTGATCAGGGATAGTGTCACGGCTGTAGAAAAGATGGACGCCACAGAGGGATTGTCTAAGGAATCTCTGTGGGTGGAGGTTCGCAACAGGAAGGGGTCAATAACTTTACTGGGTGTTTTCTATAGGCCGCCCAATAGTAGCAGGAATGTGGAGGAGCAGATCCTGGAGAGATGTGATAATAACAGAGTGGTCGTGATGGGAGATTTTAATTTCCCAAATATCGATTGGAATATCCCTAGGGTAAGGGGTTTAGATGGAGAGGAGTTTGTTAGGCGTGTTCAGGAGGGCTTCCTGACACAGTATGTGGATAAGCCTACAAGAGGAGAGTCGGTACTTGATTTGGTATTAGGGAATGAACCTGGGCAGGTGTCAGATCTCTCAGTGGGAGAGCATTTTGGGGATAGTGATCATAACTCTGTCTCCTTTACATTAGCATTGGAGAGAGATAGGATCAGTCAAGCTAGGAAAGTGTTTATTTGGAGTAAGGGTAATTATGAGGCTATTAGGCAGGAAATTAGAGGCATAAATTGGAAGGAGGTTTTCTCAGGGAAATGTACAGAAGAAATGTGGCAAATTTTCAAGGAAAATTTGTCTGGAGCTCTGCACAGCAACGTTCCAATGAAACAGGGGAGTTATGGTAGGTTACAGGAACCATGGTGCACGCAAGCTGTAATGAATTTAGTCAAGAAAAGAAAAGCCTACAAAAGGTTCAGGGAGCTAGGTAATGTTAGAAATCTAGAAGAGTATACGACTAGTAGGAAGGAACTTGAGGGAAATTAGAAGAGCAAGAAGGGGTCATGAGAAGGCCTTGGCAGACAGGATAAAGGAAAACCCCAAGGCATTCTACAAGTATGTTAAGAGCAAGAAGATAAGATGTGAAGGAGTAGGACCTATCAAATGTGACGGTGGGAAAGTCTGTATAGAACCGGTAGAAACAGCAGAGGTACTCAATGAATACTTTACTTCAGTATTCACAGTGGAAAAGGATCTTGGTAGTTGCAGTGCAGACTTGCAGTGGACTGAGAAGATTGAGCATGTGGACATTAGGAAAGAGGATGTGTTGGAGTTTTTGAAAAGCATCAAGTTAACTAAATTGCCGGGACCGGATGGGATGTACCCCAGGTTACTGTGGGAGGCGAGGGAAGAGATTGCTGAGCATCTGGCGATGATCTTTGCGTCATCAATGGAGACGGGAGAGGTTCCGGAGGATTGGAGGATTGCGGATGTGGTTCCGTTATTTAAGAAAGGGAGAAGAGATAGCCCAGGAAATTATAGACCAGTGACTTTAACCTCAGTGGTTGGTAAGTTGATCGAGAAGATCCTGAGAGGCAGGATTTATGAACATCTGGAGAGGAATAGTATGATCAGAAGTAGCCAGCACGGCTTTGTCCAAGGCAGATCATGCCTTACGAGCCTAATTGAAGTTTTTGAAGATGTAACTAGACGCATAGACAAGGGAAGAGTGGTAGATGTAGTTTATATGGATTTCAGCAAGGCGTTTAATAAGGTGCCCCATGCAAGGCTTATTGAGAAAGTGAAGGGGCATGGGATACAAGGGGACATTGCCTTGTGGATTCAGAACTGGCTTGCCCACAGAAGGCAAAAAGAGTGGTTGTAGATGGGTCTTTTTCAGCATGGAGGTCGGTCACCAGTGGAGTGCCCCAGGGATCTGTTCTGGGACCCTTGCTCTTTGTGATTTTTATAAATGACCTGGATGAGGAAGTGGAAGGATTGGTGGAGGGAGGGAGTGGAGGGAGCATTAAGCACAGGTTAAATGTTGGATTTGATGTTGGATTTATTAGATGTTGATTATTAGATGTTGGATTTATGTCACATTATCAGTAACCCCCACAGCTTGCCTCCTGGACTTGCTGGCTGTCCTGTCTGGAGACAATACACATCTCTTTAACCTGTGCTTAATGCTCCCTCCACCCACATTGTCTGTATCCTTAAGATCTGGTTGGCTGTAGGGATTCGCATTCTAATCAGTATTCTGTAACTTGATTTTGTGTCTCTGTGCCCTGTTTGAGAGCACATTTCCACTCCATCTGACGAAGGAGCAGCGCTCCGAAAGCAAATGGTATTTGCCACCAAATAAACCTGTTGGGACTTTAACCTGGTGTTGTTAAAAAGCTCTTAGTGTGTTCACCCCAGTCCAACGCCGGCATCTCCACATCATGGCTATTATTATATGCAGCTGTATCTATACATTTGGGTGGGCTTATCTACCACAAACTTGATTGGAGCCTTATAGATGGTGGAAAGACTTTTGTGTGATCAGGAGGTGAGCCACTAATTAGAGGTTCTGTCCTACTCTTATAGCTATGGTGCTGACATGGCTGACCAGGTTCGGGTTTGGTTCTTGGTGGCTCCCAACCTGCTGATAATGATGCCACTGAAGATCAGAGGGAAGTGGTTTGACCTTTTTGTTTAAAGTTTTAAGTTAAGGTTATTTATTAGTGTCACTAGTAGGCTAACATTAACACTACAATGAAGTTACTGTGAAAATCTCCTAGTCGCCACACTCCTGCGCCTATTCGGGTACACTGAGCGAGAATTTAGCATGGCCAATGCACCTAACCATCCCGCCTTTCGGACTGTGGGAGAAAACTGGAGCACCTGGAGGAAATCCACGCAGACCCAGGGAGAACATGCAGACTCCGCACAGACAGTGACCCAAGGCAGGAATCGAACCTGGGTCCCTGGTGCTGTGATGCAGCAGTGTTAACTGTTTTCTTTCTGGAGATGGCTACAACCTAGAATTTATAAGAAACAAATATTACCTGCTCTTGTCAGACCGACCTTGGACCTTGTCCAGAACCTGATGTAGGTTAGTGTGATGCTGTGGCACTCTAGCATTGTCCAGATATTTCAGGCTTTGTTTGGAACAGGTGGTTTTTATTGATAAGAGACTATTTACAGGAGCTTCGGCTCTCGGCTGCCCTGGAGTCGTACTCTGGTCTTTATGATGTTAACTACATGACTGCCGCATGATTCTGCCTGCGAGAGGACTCCAACCTCTGGGGTGATCACTCACTCTTCATTCCCATTGGTTCCTCAAGTCAGGTGGCTCACTTCTGCAGTGCTGTCTTAATGAGACAGACATCACATACACAACCATTGGTATGGGCTTCTTTATCAGGAGAGTTGAACTGAACACTAGAATTATCAACAAACAGCCCCACTTCAATGGCATTATGACAAGAATGAAGGTCAATTATGAAGCACCTGAAGAAATTTATGCTGAGGATACTTCCCTGCAGAAATCTTGTAATAATATCCTAGGGCTCTGACAATTACCACCTAATAATCTACAAGTATTTTTCCTTGCATCTGCCACGATTCTAATTACCGGAGGATTTTCCCTTTGACCACTAGTAACTTCATACACACTGTCCAATGTGTGATTAAACTGTGCCTTTAAGAAAAGGATTTATATCATGGTTCTTGTGAAGGATGTGTTAAAATTCAACTCTGGTTTACAGTGCCGATCTGTCTGCTCCAGGCAACCCACATTCTAAGAATTCAGAAGAATAATTGATCCTAGTTATTGGGGTGTTTGTTTTAATCTGAGCTAATACAGTTTTGTTTATTTTTTTAGGTTGTCCTCTGGGTATTCGGGTAGGGTTTAATTAGGTTGATTGACAAGAGAGAATCAAGTGCTAATGGGAGGATCTAGACTTAGAGAGACAAGCAGGCAGGTTCTGCTTGGGTCTGCAAGAAGCAGATCTTTTTTCTCTCTCTCTGGAGACTGCAGTTTAGTACCTGCTAGAAAATAGGTATCTCTTTCCAGAGGTGTTCTGGAGGTTTGAGGACTAGCCTCCCACTTACCAGCGCGTAAGCCTGTTGATTGCTAACTGATTTTGAAGAGGAATTTACGTCTAAGGAATATTGCTTGAATTGGAACTAATAGAGATAAGCTAGCAGTTAAGAATTGTACCTTGTAATGTTTAAGTATTTCCATTAGTAAAAATTATGCTAAACCTTTTGCTAGAGTAAAACTGTATTGTTAGTTTGTTTTAATAAAAGCTTCCTAGTGGGTCAATAGACTCACATCTGGAGTGAAACACCTTATTCTCATACTAATGCCAAAATCAAAAATAGTTTGGGTCTATCTAATTTCATAACATACCTTGGAGTTTCTGATCTGGTGCCTAACAAATGTTACCTTTGGTCACCAAGTAGTCAAACACTTGGATTTTAATCAAGCAACACATTGAACTGTCTTCATTTGAGAGGAGGCAGAAATGCTTTTCCAGTTTGAATCCAAGCTCCTGAGATCTGGGTTCTAATGATTATACAGTCAGATCACTTCATTGAATCAAAATACAGCAGCAGTATCAGTTTTCACTGGAGGATGTTCAACCTTCACAAATGAAGGCCTTAAATGGTACAGGAAAAACACCTGATAATCCAACCATACAATAATCCTTGTAAAATGGCAGAATTAACCTTTTAAAAAAAAAATTCAGGGGTGGGACCAATGGATGGGATTTTCCAGCCCTTCCCCTTGGCAGGTTGTTCCTGTCCCACCAAAGTTGACCCCTGCTGCAGGTTCCCCAGTGGCAGGACAGGTGAGCCATGCAAATTACCACTGACTTAAGTGGGACTGTGAGATCCTGCCAACAGCAGGGGCTGGAAAATGCCAGCCAAAATCTCTACAAGAAATAAAGCCTGAACACTAGAGATTCATTTAATAAAATTAAGTAATTTTAATTGTGCTCGAATGTGATATTCATGCACTGTATCTTGGTAACCAAATCCAGTGTAATTAACCAAATTTACATGGAAACAATTAAGATATCACTTTTGCCCATTCTACTTTTTCTCTCCTCACCATCCAAGGTCCCAAACACTTCTTCCAGGTGAAACAGTGATTTACTTGTACATATTTCAATTTAATACAATGTATTTGCTGACCAATGTGGTCTGCTCCATACTGGAGTAACCAAACGCAGAAAGGGTGACCACTTTGTGGAACAGCTCCATTCAGTCTCAAAAACAACCCCTAGCTTCCAATCACTTGTCAATTTAATTCTTCTGTGTTTTCACACTGACCATCCTGTCCTCAGCCTCCCACACAGTGCTTCAGCGAAGCTCAATGCAAGCTCATGGGTCAACACTTCATCTTTTGACTGGACACTTTACAACCTTCTGGATTGAACATCAAGTTCAATAATATTAGATCATAACTTCTGTCCCCAATTTTGTTTCACTTTTCTTTACAGGTTTCAGTTTTACTCTAATTTTTCCTTTGGTTTGGATTACAGTTGTTCATCATACTATTATTCACAGGTCCTCTTTTGTTACTTGTTGTCTGTCCCTTTCGTCCTGCATCATGAACACCTTTATCATTTCATCCTTCCCATTTTTCTCCCTATTACAGAGTTTCTCTCTTTTTCATTCTCCTCCCTCACTTGCTTATTTCTATTTTTTTCCCAGTTCTGATGAAGGATCATCTCCATGCATTGTTAGTTATGTCTCCACAGATGCTGCCAGATCTGCTAAGTATTTCTGTTTTTAGTTAATTTCAAGCATCCACAATATTTTATATCGGTGAAAGCCTGGAACTCGCTGCCGGAGGTGGTGGTGGAAGCAGATTTTTTAACAACGTTCAAGAAGCAACTGGATAGATACATGAAAAGGCAGGGAATAGAGGGATGTGGACCACGTAGAGGCAAGAAAATATTAGATTAGAGTGGCATCTGTGTCGGCACAGACTTGGTGGGCCAAAGGGCCTGTTCCTGCGCTGTACTGTTCTTTGTTCTTCAATTTAGAATAGAACAGTTCTTAGAAAGGCACAACACCAGTTATCTATATACTGTTAATTTGCACAGATCAGTATTGAAAACAGTTAAATTGGAAAGACCACCTCCTATTATTTTGGAATTTGTATTTATGGAGTACATTTAAGACATAATAAATCTGCAAAATAATTGCAAAATAGAAAAACAGTTATAGGTACTATAAATAAACACGTTACTCCAAATAGTTAACCTGAACTGTGGGTTGTTCCTAGCTAGTTTGGATTAACAAGATCCAATATATGATAAGCTTACTCCTCAAATAAGTTACTTCTTTAAAAAATAAAGTTTTCTGATTTGGAGATCATAGAGCAGTCGAAGGAGGAATTATTTAATATTACAGCTTCAGAAGACACATCTTTGATGTGATGCCCAGTATAATCAGGAAACCCTCCTAGGTCATTTAAAGCACAATTAAAGTGAGTAGACTCCCTCCAGTTACAGACCCAACTTTAATTCCAAAACTCACCCCCCGCCACTCCCCACTTGCTCCCTAATCCAGCTCCATCACTCCCAATTGTCCAACACCAGACCAGAGCTCAGAACTGGGACCTATAGAAACATAGAAGATAGAAGCAGAAGGAGGCCATTCGGCCCTTCGAGCCTGCTCCGCCATTCACCATGATCAAGGCTGATTGTCCAACTCAATAGCCTAATCCTGCTTTCTCCCCATAACTTTTGATCCCATTCGCCCCAAGTGCTATACCCAGCTGCCTCTTGAATACATTCAATGCTTAGACATCAATTACTTGCTGTGGTAATTAATTCCACAATCTCATCTTTGGGTGAAGAAATGTCTCCTCACCTCCGTCCTATATGGTCTATCCCAAATCCTCAGACTGTGATCCCTGGTTCTGGACTCCCCCACCATCGGGAATGTCCTCCCCGCATCTACCCTGTCTAGTCCTGTTAGAATTTTATATGTCCCTATGAGATTCCCCCCCTCACTCGTCTGAACTCCAGCGACAACAATCCTAATCTAGTCAATCTCTCCTCATACATCAGTCCCGCCATCCCCGCAATCAGCCTGGTAAACCTTCGCTGCTCTCCCTCGAGAGCAAGAACATCCTTCCCCAGGAAAGGAGACCAAAACTGCACTCAATATTCCAGGTGCGGCCTCACAAGGCCCTGTATAATTGCAACAACACATTCTTGCTCCTGTACATGAAACCTCTCACAATGAAGGCCAACATGCCATTTGCCTTCTTTACCGCCTGCTGCACCTGCATGCTTACCTTCAACAACTGGTGCACAAGGACACCCAGATCCCACTGCACACGCCCCTCTCTCAATTTACAGCCATTCAGGTAGTAATCTGCCTTCTTGTTTTTGCTTCCAAAGTGAATAACTCACACTTATCCAAATTATACTGCATCTGCCTTTGATTTGCCCATTCACCCAACCTGCCCAGATCATGCTGATGGATCTCTGCATCCTCGTCACAGTTCATCCTCTCACCCAACTTGGTACCATCTGCAGACTTTGAGATATGGTCCATCTATATGGTGCATATAGCTGAGTTACACACAGCCTTTACCAATGATGTCACTGGGGGAGCCACAAATCATCAAATATTACCCACAAAGTGCAAAATCTCACCTAGTGAGCAGTTGCTTTGCATTCTGCCATCAGTGGAGCAGCGCAGCATTGCACCAATCACACGGCCTCCCACCATGACCACGCGGATATCCTTCCCATGAGATTCCTTCACGTACTTCTGGAAAAGGTACGGGGCATCATGTCGGATCAGGTGAGATAAGTCAGACAAATGATGCTTGTCCCGTGCCAGGAACACCGCCTTCCCTGAAGAGGACAACATACAGTCAAAACTCCTGTTATGCCACAATATATGCTATTTCTTCTCAGGCAATAAACAATGAAGCATTGTCCTTGATATACATGACATTAAAACACAAAACAACACACTATTTTACTCTGTGATATTTTTATACAAATTCAATTATCTATTTGAATAAATGATTTTAATCCCTGCTAGTATTTTCCCTTTGCTGCTCCCCTTGAAAAGCTGATTCTTGCCATTCCACTGAGTACCAGGCATCCTCCGGTACCTCATCAAGGGAGCTATTCTTACTATGCAATCTTGCACAGTGAGCACATCAATGGGTTATTTGATCACCAGGGGGAGGCAGGATCTCAGCTGAGCATGCCTTTACCCAAATGCAAACATTCATGTTTATCATTAGTAGTCAGTGGATTGTAATCAGGAGCAAAGGTCTCGCTGATTCCACATCAAATCTCTTCCCACATCCCTCCCTGCATCTCCCCCATTTCATCCCACCTAATAATGAGCGAACTGACCAACTATATATAGTGCCTCAACTGCTATCACAGATGAGATCAGCTACCTCATTGCAGAGCAGAGGTCACGCCATCCTTCACTACTTTGATTTCTAGTTAACAAGAGTGATAATAAAGACTGCTGATTTAAATTTGATTTTGTGTGGCTTCACTATAATCAGTACTTAACTGTAAAATGAGAAAGAATTTATACCTCGATGACCTCGCGTATTTTTAACTACTACTGGATAACCCAAAGGCTCAGCTTCATCAATCATTTTTGCAAAATTTTCGTGACCACCTGTTGTAAAAAAAAAGAGTTTCTAGGTTATTAGATAAACAGGAACAGGGCTATGAATGTTTCAGTCCCTATTTTCCCAATTTGGCTGTTTGCAAAGAGAAAACAATCTTTTTCCCTCCTCTCCACCTCCCGCCAAAAGATAAGCAGAAAATTAATAGATACAAGTTGAGCCAAAACCTAGACACATTTTATCTTATTGTTCCAGAATACTGACCCCATCCGTTACCATCCCCAATAATTTCTTAAAACAAGTCCAATATTTCTGGTCTCAACTATCCATCCTGGCAATTTGTTCATTTTCAGGGACATCGAGTGCCCACAAGAAAAAAGACACCAAGATCAAGGATGGTAAGGAAACACAATTGATAATTGTCTCACTTTATTTTTCAACTGTAGGTTTACAGCTGTACATGTAACAATTATGAGTAGTAACTATTGCAAGTGCCAAAGAAAGCTACAACTTGAAGTTGCATAGGCTAACTTGCACCAAATACAATTACTTTGTCAGAGGGTATTGTGTTTTTATTTGACTACCAAATTCCACAAATATAAAATATTGCTAAAGATTCAAAAGTTGCAAAAGGATCCTTCACATCCATTTGTACATACCATAAGAGAAAGTATCAGGCAGTGGTATTCCGTGACCGGCTAACTCCTGGAACGTCCAGAACTTGTTGATGCAGTGCAATATGGCCTGAGGGCGGTTGGCCAGGCGACAGCCCATCTTTTCCAGGTGCCGCAATAGAGTGATGTCACTATCATTCTGCACTGAAGGAGTGGGAACTCGAACCACCACCACTTGAGGGTAACTGGTTACCAGCTCCTGTTTGATACGTAGTCCTGCAGGAAACAAAACAGTCAACATTAATAGCATTGTACAACCATCTAATTCAACAATCCAAGATGGTTATAATTGGACCTGCAGTATGAATACTTCATGCACACTTGAAATAACATTATTTACTCAATTCCAAAACAATACTGAACAGGGCTTATGGCAAAGAAGTACAAGCAGCCTCTTGTTCTCAGCTCAAATGGGTTAACTTCAGCATAGTAGAAGTGAAAGATGCAGTAAAGACAACTGAGCAACCTATAAAAACAACTTATTTTGATAACCTCTCAAGAGCAATAAGGAACGTTCAAAAATCAGCCACACTCCCACAATCTACATGTATACTGCAACAAAGATGTCTTCAGGAAGACATCCTAGTAAGGTATAGATGTGCAATAGAGTTGTACTGATAATTTCCTTTGTGCAAGATTCTGTAGTCCAGAGACATGGAAACATTTATTTTAGTACAAATAGTATTACTGGATTAAAGGCAAATTTCAAAATGTAGTTAAATGGAAAGAGAAATAGTTACATAAACGCAAGATACCATTTGTGTGCATCATTTTCTGCACAACCAAGTTTCTGATCCTCCTGCTGCCAGGGAGTAGCAGAGATTAGCTGGTTTGTGCACAAGAGATTAGTAGAAAGAGAAAACACACAAAAAATGCTCGTGTAAGTCACTGCAAATTGTTCTTGCACTCCATCTACTGGATAGTTCCATCAGAACAGCTCTCTTGCCTGTACTCATGTCAATGGTGAGAGAGATGAGAAAGAAGGAGGGCTGAGAAGGTCCATAGAGAGGAAAGTAAAAAGGGATGGTGACAACTCTAAATATTGCAAGTTGCCTTGAGTAATGAAACAATCACAGCAAAGGAAGTTACACATGATATTTCTGGAACAAGATTAGACTATAATTAAATAAAACGATTTATCTTCATTCTCTTCGAACAATTTTGTTTAATTAACAGACATTAAATCAAAGGTGCTTTTGATTTAAAAGCACATGACAGGACATTTGGCTTTAAACCAGGTAAGACACACAGTTCAGCAAGCAATCCTTTGTGAGGATCTGTAAATCAAATTTCTCCCAGTCCAGGGTTGTATCTGATAGAAATGAACCTGGTAAGAAGTGACATGCCACGAAAAATGAAAAGGAGCATGTGAAGCTAGTATCCAATCATTAGGTGTTCACAATCTTCTGGGCCATGTAGAAACAGATTCTTGCAATCTTCAACACACTGTATAAAGAGAATGTAAAAGTATTGGCTAGGAAAAGAATGGCAAGCACTGAAGTAATGAGAATTGTCTTGTATACAGCAAGAACATTGTTGAGAAGCTGGAAACGTGTAGTTACTATTTGGGCACCTTCCAAACACACTTTTCATATTCATCACACAAGCAGCAACATAGTATTGTTATTGGGCAAATACCCCAGAAGCATAGACTAATGGGGGAGGTGATGGCCGAGTGGTATTGTCGCTAGACTATTAAACCAGAAACTCAGCTAATGTTCTGGGGACCCTGGTTTGAATCCTGCCATGGCAGATGCTGAAATTTGCATTCAATAAAAAGACCTGGAATTAAGAATATACCGATGACTATGAAGCCATTGTCGATTGTCGGAAAAACCCATCAGGTTCACTAATATCCTTTAGGGAAGGAAATCTGCCGTCCTTACCCAGTCTGGTCTACATGCGACTCCAGAGACACAGCAATGTGGTTGACTCTCAACTGCCCTTCAAAATGGCCTAGCAAGTCACTCAGTTCAAGGGCAATTAGGGATGGGCAATAAATGCTGGCCAGCTAATGATGCCCATGTCCCACGAATGAATTAAAAAAAACATGAGTTTAAATTCCACCAAGAAAGTTGGGGAATTTAAAATTAATTAATCAAAAAAATTTGCAATAGAAAGCTAGTCTCATTAAGAGTGACCATGGAACTATCAGATTGTTGTATAACTTACCTGGTTCACTAATATCCTTTAGAGAAGGCATTCTGCCAGCCTTACCTAGTCTGGCCTTTTTGTCACCTCAGATCCACATTAGTTTAGCTGACTCTTAACTGGCCTCTGAAATGGCCTAGTAAGCCATTCAGTCATCCCAAATCAGTATGGAAAAGCCAAATAAGAATAAAACAAGATGGACAACCCAAAGTCAACCTGTGTATTTGATACAACGAGGGCACATTAGGCAATAAGCCCTACAAATATCTCATGGATATCTGGGGCCTTGTCCCAAAATTGGAAGAACTGTTCCACAAACCAATCGAACAGAAGCCAACACAAGGGGGCAATGACCATCTTCAACAAGACAGAATCTAATATTTCCCCTTGATATTCAATGGTGTTACTAATTGCTGAATTCCCCACCAAAGATTCTGGAGGTTACCATTGGCCAAAACCTGAACTGGACCTGCCACATAAATACTGTGGCTGCAAGAGCTGGTCAGTGGCTGGGAATTTTGCAGTGAGTAACTAATCTCCTGACTCCTCAAAGTATGTCCACTATCTAAAAGATACAAGTTAGGAATGTGATGGAATACTGTCCAGTTTCTTGGTTCAGTGCATCTCCAACTACACTCTAGAAGCTTAACACCATTCAGGACAGAGCAGCACTCCAGATTGGAACCCACATCCAACACCTTGAAATATTCACTCCCTCCACCACAGAATCATGGAATTGGTTCAGCACAGAAGCCACCATTATGTCTGTGCTGGGTCTCTTCAAAAGCAACACAACTAGTTCGCCTTTCCTGTTCTTTCTCCAAGGTTCTGCAGTTTCTTTTCTCTTCAGTTGCTTATGAAACTCTCTTCTGAAAGCTGCGATTGTACCTGCCTCTGTGCTTGTTCATTCCAAATCCAAAGCACTTGCTAAATAAAAAAAGATTTATCACATCTTGCTGTTGGTCCTCTTCCCAGTCACCTTAAAAATCACAAGTCATCTGATTCTCAACCCTTTTGCTAATGTAGTAAGTTTTATTGTTTCTACTTTGTCCAGAGCCCTCGTCATTTGAATACATCAAACAAATCAAACGTCTTTTTGAAAAAGGAGACCAATTTTAGAACAATCTATCCACATTATTGAAGTCTCTCAGCCTTGCATAATTTCTAATGACTTCATATCTGTCTTAAAAGTTCATGTCCAGAATTCCACTTGAGAGCAAACAAGAGCTTTGTAAAGGTCCATTGCTTTTGTACTCTGCTTCAATTAAAAAAAGCCCAGATCCCATATGTATTTTAACCACTTTCTTAACCTGCCCTGTCACCTTTAATGATTTATGCCTCCAGGTCCCTCTGCTCCTGAACCCTTTAAAAATGTCCCCTTTATTTTATATAGCCTCTTCTGATTCTTCCTCCCCAAGTGGATCACTTCACACTTCTCGGAATTCAATTTAATCTGTAAAATATCTGCCTGCCCTCTTAAGTCTTTCACTATCCTCCTCACAGCATACAATGCTTCCAAACATTGGGCCATCGCAAATTTTGAAATTATGTCCTGCAACCCAAGTCTTGGTTATTAATTCAGATCAAGAAATGACATCCTGATAAGAGTGGGGAACTCTCCTGCAATCCGCAAAACAACTGTTCACCATTACTTGGTTTCCTGCCATTCAGCCCACTTTGTATCCATGCTGTCACTTTCCCCTTTACTCCATGGGCTTTAACAGTGCTGGCACATCCATTATGTGTCAGCTTATAAAATGCCTTTTTGATTCCATACAATCAATAGCAACCAATCACCCTCACAATTACTCTATTACTTAATCAAGGCAATTAACACAATTCATTTAACAAATCCATGCTGGCTTTCCCCAATTAATCTTCACTGCTTGTCTCACTGACCGTTAATTTTGTCCCAGTCTCTAAAAGCTTTCCCACGACCAAAGTTAAACTTTCTGGCCTACATTGCTGGATCTATCCTTAATGCTGTGTTTTGAACAAGGGTACAGCATTTGCAATTCTTCAGTCCTCCAGCACCACCCTAATATCCAAGGATTGTTGGATGATAATGGGCAGTAGCTCTGCAATTTCCACCCTTACTTTCCTCAGTATCCTCTGATGTATTACCAAATTTAAGTAGTCAGCATTTCTAACATCCTTTATCAGTGGTGCACAGTGTTAACAGTGTACACCATCTACAACAGTGGTGGGCAACCTGCAGCCATTCTGGGTTCTGAGTGTGAAGCATGAGACATTTTGTTGACTGTTGCCCATGCGCAGGGTTGCCACATTTTGCTGATTTCCATCCATGTAGATTTTTCCTATCGGTATGACCAAAGTGATATGCATAAAAAGCAAGACAAGTGAAGAGAAGTGCATGCTGATTGCAGACAACATAGACAGTGAGAGCCATGTGCTCCCTCTGCATCCAAAGTGTAAATACTTATTTTGTTTTCACGATTTGAAGTTGATGACAGTTCTACTAATATACAAGTGATTAAGCATTTTTTTATAACTCATTATGAAATATTCAGTGTGCATTATGGTTAGTGAACAAGCCTGATTTCAATCTTGCAGTGCACTGCAGCCCACTCACTAGCCTAGATTACCTGTCACCGATCTACAAGATGCATTTCAGTAGCTCGCCGAGGCTCCTTTGACAACACTTTCAAAACTCATTACCTCTATCACCTAGAGGGAGAGGCAGCAGGTACATAGGAACACCACCTCTTGCAAGATCCCTTCCAAGTCACATGCCACCCCTCAGTTAGAAATATATCACGTTCCTTCACTATCACTGAGCTAAAATCCTGGAATTCCTTCTAGAACAGCACTTTGGGTGCACCTACACCATGTGGACTGCAGCAATTCAAGCTCACTGTCACCTTGACAAAGGCATTCAGGGATGGGGCAATAAATGTTGGCCATGCCAACGATGTCTACATCAAATGAACAAATAGTTTAGTGAGCTTCCACTGGCAAGTCCATATTTTCAATGCATCAAAAAACTTGATTCTATGCATAAGATGTCTGGGGTGAAGTCCCGTAGGTAAACAATCAGAGCAACTGGGTTGAAGACGGAAAATACATGGGGATGTCATTGTAATTAGGCTAAAATGAAGAATTGCTTATTACAAGAGATGAATATCCACAAAAACCAGCTGGAACAGTAGAGTAAAATAACAAATACGCTGCTATTTTCACAAGGGCATTCAAACTGTCTTGCATTAAAATCAATTTTGATAAAACAAAGTATAGCGATAGTCAGCACCGAGTCCTTTCTTGTCAAACATCAACGGGGTATACTGTTTCCAAGCAAATTGGAGATATGCAACAATCAAAAGCCTTTATACATGTTTTCACGTCGTAACATGAATATTGTCTATTCTAATTTAGTATGACAGCTGTTATAATTAACAGCTTTATATCTTTCTCACAGTGACAAATAACAACTAATCTTGCCTCACTAGAAGATCATTCTTCAAGTTGTCAATATAAAAAGAGGCTGGTCATCCTTTAAAGTTGGCACCTATAATCATAGAATCCCTATAGTGCAGAAGGCGGCAGTCCGGCCCATCGAGTCTGCAACGACCACAATCCCACCCAGGCCCTATTCCCGTAACCCCACATATTTACCCTGCAATCCCCCTGACACTAGGGTCAATTTAGCATGGCCAATCAACCTAACCCACACATCTTTGGACTGCGAGAGGAAACCGGAGCACCTGGAGGAAATCCACACAGACACGGGGAGAATGTGCAAACTCCATATAGACAGTGACCAGAGGCTGAAATTGAACCCGGGTTTCTGGCGCTGTGAGGCAGCAGTGCTAACCGCTATGCCACCCAACATGTTCCGAATATTTGCTTTGTCTTCACAAAAGCAACAGAAAGCAATTAACTGAAATGAGTTTCAATTTGCCTTGGTTGACGAGGGAAGGGCCGTGGATGTCGTCTATATGGATTTCAGTAAGGCATTTGACAAAGTCCCTCATGGCAGGTTGGTTAAGAAGGTTAAGGCTCATGGGATACAAGGAGAGGTGGCTAGATGGGTAGAAAACTGGCTTGGCCACAGGAGACAGAGAGTAACAGTCGAAGGGTCTTTTTCCAGCTGGAGGTCTGTGACCAGTGGTGTTTCGCAGGGCTCTGTACTGGGACCTCTGCTATTTGTGATTTATATATATAAATATAAATGATTTGAAAGAAGGTGTAACTGGTGTTATCAGCAAGTTTGCGGATGACACGAAGATGGCTGGACTTGCGGATAGCGATGAACATTGTCGGACAATACAGCAGGATATAGATAGGCTGGAAAATTGGGCGGAGAAATGGCAGATGGAATTTAATCCAGATAAATGCGAAGTGATGCATTTTGGAAGAACTAATGTAGGGGGGAGTTATACAATAAATGGCAGAGCCATCAAGAGTATAGAAACACAGAGGGACCTAGGTGTGCAAGTCCACAAATCCTTGAAGGTGGCAGCACAGGTGGAGAAGAAGGCATATGGTATGCTTGCCTTTATAGGACGGGGTATAGAGTATAAAAACTGGAGTCTGATGTTGCAGCTGTATAGAACGCTGGTTAGGCCACATTTGGAGTACTGCGTCCAGTTCTGGTCGCCACACTACCAGAAGGACGTGGAGGCTTTAGAGAGTGCAGAGAAGGTTTACCAGGATGTTGCCTGGTATGGAGGGTCTTAGCTATGAAGAGAGATTGGGTAAACTGGGCTTGTTCTCCCTGGAAAGACGGAGAATGAGGGGAGACCTAATAGAGGTGTACAAAATAATGAAGGGTACAGATAGGGTGAACAGTGGGAAGCTTTTTCCCAGGTCGGAGGTGACGATCACGGGCTCAAGGTGAGAGGGGCGAGGTATAACTCATATCAGAGGGACGTATTTTACACAGAGTGGTGGGGGCCTGGAATGCGCTGCCAAGTTGGGTGGTGGAGGCAGACACGCTGGCATCGTTTAAGACTTACCTGGATAGTCACATGAGCAGTCTGGGAATGGAGGGATACAAACGAATGGTCTAGTTGGACCAATGAGCGGCACAGGCTTGGAGGGCCGAAGGGCCTGTTTCCTGTGCTGTACTGTTCTTTGTCTTTTTAATACTGTAATGCTTCTAAATGACAGATTAACACTTTCCTACAGCATCTCAAACAAGACTTAGAAAACTTTTAACAAAGCAGCCATAGCTACCATGTGAAACATTCTAGTGCCAATGGTTAACTACAAATTCAGAAGACACAATCTTCAAATGTTATAATTTTAAATCAGTCAGATCCATCACAGCTCCAAATGAAAAAAAAGTCCATTAATTCAAGAGACTGGATATGTATGCTGTATGGCTGAAGATTGGCTTCTTCACAGTATACAAGAATATGAGAAGCATGTCTGAAAGATTAAAGCTAAAAGGAGGAACCTGTGTCTGGAAAAACCTTGAAAGAAAGTGAGCACAACCAAACAGGAGGAGCTGAAAGAAGGCGAGATGGTGAATTTTTGAGGCATATTTATTTAGCAGGACAATGAGCTGGATCCAGCATGGTTGGAATATACAGTAGAACCATAGGAATCCTTTCTCAAAACTCCCTTTCTACATGTTACCCTGCCATCAGCAATTTGAATAAACCATGATACTTAGTACCAGAAGGCACTCACATTCACAAAGATGTTGCATAATTTTGGATGAATGATAATCTACAAGATCAAAACCACTCAAATATATATAATCAGTCATCCTTGAATATTAAAAGACAGAATTTCCTGTACTTATGAAGTAACTTTAAAAGCAATAAATATGTAGATTTACTCCAGACAAGATGTTGAATGCACTTCAAAAGCACCTTGGTGGACGGGCAATGTTGCAGAAAATGTGTTTTTATTTAAAAATTAGACACAACTTATATGAGCAATTCCACTTTAAGATTTATAACATCTTGTTTCACACTCATTTCGTATAGGATGCTCAGAGCTCACAGACGGGAGACTTTTATACTTTCAGCCTGGAATGGATTCAAACCTAGATTCCAGATCAAAGACAATATAATCTACAGCATATTTCTTTGAGGAATAAATGTATGTGCACTCAATTTTCTCAAAACAAAGTTTAACAATCAGGTTAATATGATTTTTAATAAAAACAGGAAAGCACTGCAGATGTAAAGCAATGGTGATCAACAACTTTAAGAACAATTTAGGTGCGATATTCTTAACTTCTGATGAGGAGTCACCCTTGAAATATAAACCTCTTTCAGATGTTGACCAGTGAATTCTCAATTTTCAGGAAGTTCTGTTTCCTTTCAGATTTCCAAAACATTCAGTTTTCTAAACTGAAGAATTAAGTTCAGTGCAGTTTAAAATACAACATTTTGTGGTAAAGTTTCCACTTTGGGTATAGTGGTGATCCAGGTGCTCAGAATGGCACTAGTTTTCAGAAATGATTATTTTTTGCAACATTAGCCATGGCACAGTTTGTAGCACTCTTGCCTCAGAGTCTGAAGTTGTGTGTTCAAGTCCCCCTCAGAGGGTTGCGTGCAAAAATCAAAGCTGCCACTCCAGCTGAGTGCTATGTTGCAGGAGGTGTCATCTTTTGGATGAGATATTAAACCAAGCTTTCCCTTTCAGGTTAAAGGATAACATTCCACATAAAACAACAGCGAAGAAGAGTTGGGGACTTATCTCCAATATCCTGGCCAGTACTTATCCCTCAATCAACATTACAAAAACAGATCGCCTGATTATCATATTACTGTTTGTGGGAACTTGATTGACTCAAATTGCTGCTGCATTTCTTACATTACAACAATAAATACATTTCAAAAGTTCTTCATTGGCTATCAGGTGTTTCAGAACATCCTGCAGTTGTAAAAGCCACCATATAAATGTACATCTCTCTTATTATTACGAAATATTACATGAACCAGTGCAACCGAGCAGCATTTTAGAACGTTCCTCAAATATATTAAAATACAATTACAATATATTCCTTCATGTATTCGAGCGGTAACCCGGTGCTGTTAATGGGTTTATCAAAAGATGATGCATTTTTAAGCAGTGTCGAGCCAAACATCTGTGAGCAATCTGCTTTCCAAATAACTGAAAATAACTTATAAAAAATGGTAAAGAATCATTTACTAATTAGTGTATAGGGCTCAGTTTCTTAGTAAACTTAAAGAAAAGCTTTAAAAGTGTTTAATAGTATCATTCTGACTAAAAAGAAAGCTTAATTTTAAGATCCTTGACCTTGAAAACCCACAAATGGACGCAATTAACAGAAACTTGTCATGGTGATTCATTCAATCTCAGAGTATGGTCAGTTTTGTGGTCAGGGTCGCCTTGCAGCACAATGTTTTTTGAGCTAGCACAAAAGACTATAGAAATTTAGTTTTTGCTGGACATAGTTTACCCTTGAAATCCCTCAACCATTTGCGCTGATTTGGCAGATTGCGCTGAACAAACCAGCACAGCCTACCAGAAACTTCAGGTCACCATTTTAAAACAACCTGAAATAGTAAAACTAAACATTTAATAACCAACAGTTCAGTTTTTTTATAACAAGAAAATATTGTGGTGTTCACACAGGTAATATGCATCCTGATCCACGTTAATTGTCCCTTGTCCCCATCCTTGTCTTCCAACATAATAAAATTCCAACGCTGTCCGAATCTTCAAATCTTTCCAAGGCTTTCCTCATAATATCGATGTCAGGCTAATAATTCCTCTGACACAACTTCTGACTCCAACCTTTCGCGCATCTTACTTCTGCTATCCACCTGCCCAGTGTCTGAACCTTCATCGGTCTCAGCCACTCTAAAACTTACTGTCCAAAACCCTGTACTTCTCCATACCTTTCCCCTTTGAAAGTCATCTTAAAATTCATCTTTTCAGTAACGTTCAAGTCACCCATTTAATCTTTGTTGATATCATTCAGCATCCTTTGCTTACGTCAAAACCTCCGATCTAGTCAGTGGCTGGGATTCTCCGGTATCGCTGCAGTGGATGGAGTTTTCACCGAGCTCCAAATTCTCCATTCTCGCTGGCAGCAGGGCGAGAACAAATGAGATTGGAGAATCCCGCCCTTAAGTCTATTTTCCATCTATAAAGCAGCTTAGGACATTGTGGTATTTACATAAGCATACATTAGTAGCATCTCTCAAGCAATAAGATGCTGTCCAGCCAGCTCATGAAGGGAAGGGGAGAAAGAGGTGTGAAAGAAAATCAAACTTCTTTGGGCTGCTCACCAGTGGCAAGTGAGAATAGCAATCTACTGTGCCACCATGTAGTAGAATACAGCCTTATATCTGCAATTCCTTGCCATGAAGAACCATAAACATTAGCTACACCTCTCACACCCGGCATGTTGTGAGGGGATCAGTGTCAACCTATTTATTGGCTATTCAAATAGATACAAGCATTGGACCAGAAGCATCTCACTTTTACTAAAGGTTTCTTATAAATTTCAATATGTCTCCAACATAGTAGTGATTCCATATTAATGATACAAAATACATTCTTTTCTGGAATTCTGCTGGGGAAAAAAATGGAAATCTTAAACTGGCAAAAGGTGTAGCTGCAGCTCAAAGCAGCATGCACCAAATCACAGTTTTGGTGAATAAGATCATATTCAGGACAGATTTTATAGAGGCAAACCTGGCTGCCTGCTCAGTCGTTTGTTTAGTGTTATGGAGCAGCATTTTTGACACAAAATATCTTCTCTCCCTTCACAATCAAACCTAATCATTTTCTTGATGTAATCACAACTTTATAATGTTATATACATTTACAAATCAGAACAGAAGTTACAGAAGCGGGTGCCTCAGTTGCCCCAATACTAGAAATAGCCTTGTTAATTGGACATTAAAACCAATTTTCAACATCAGGAGTTTCCAGCATTTCTGTCTTCCTGGGCTGTCTGGATACTTATCATGTAGTCTCACAAGCTGAAATCAGTGTTCCCATTTATTTGCAGAGACCTCAAATTGCAAATCCCAAGAAATGATGGTATCAAATTCGACCAAATGCAACAAGGCATTAGTAAAGACCCTTTCCAAACTTCTGGGTCCACAAAATTCAGACATAAGCTAGTAAATGCAAAATACAAGCACAAGGCTAAGTGCCCTGGTATTTTTTTTGGTGAAATTTTGGTGAACGAATAAAGCCCATCAACGATAGTTCAGTTACCCACAATTTTCAGGTACGAAACCAAATTAATTTTAATTGGGGCCCAATTTTAACTCATTCAAAACCCACTCAATCACACAGCTAAAAATCAGAACCAATAAGTTGCACTTCTCCTCTGCACTTAGTTCGAATGAAGTCAAAATAGACAGAACAAAAACATCACACAGACCGAAAATATCCATCTGGAATTAATTTGAAGTGTCTCAATTCAATTTTGTGCAAGGTGTGTTCATCTCATTAGGTCAGGCGGAAAAAAAGACTGATACCAAATTTTGGCTGGCCACCAACACAGTTAAGTTACAACAATAGCTGTCCTGACAAGGTGCTGGGAATGTTTACATAGCTATCTCCTCCCAATAATTGCCTCGTCATGCACCATCAATCTCATCTGAATGTGGCAGGGCCACAGAAATTTACTTGTAAAATCATACTGAATAGCTGTCACACAAAAGGAGGCCATAAAGCCTGTCATATCCATGCTGGCTCTCTGCAAGATTACATCATCTAGTATCATCTAGTTTCATTCCCCTGCTTTTTCCCAAAACCCTGTAATTCTCTAGATGGTGATACAATTCCATTTTGAAAGCCAGGATTGAATCTGCCTTTACCACACTCTCAGCCCGTGTATTCAAGATCATAATCACTCACTGCGTAAAAAGTTGTTCCTCATATCACTATTGGTTCTTTTGCCAATTACCTTAACTATGTGCCCTCTGGCTCCTGATCCTTCGACCAACACGAACGGTTTCTTCCAATCTATTTTATCCAGACCCCTCATGATTTTGAATACCTCTATGAAATCTCCTTTCAAACTTCTCTTCTCTAAGGAGAACAGTGCCAGCTTCTCTGATCTTTCTACGTAACTAAAATTCCTCATCTTTGGAGCCAGTCTCACAAATCTTTTCACCACCCCTCTCTAATGCCTTCACATCCTTCCTAATGTGTGGTGTCCAGAACTGAATGCAAAATTATTTCATTGAGGTTTATCATAACTTCCTTGCTCTTTCCTCTATTTATAAAGCCCAAGATCCCTTATGCTGAATTAACTACTTCAACTTGCCCTGCCATGTTAAATAATGTGGGTGCACCAGGGCTCTCTGCTCCTGCGCCCTCTTAGAATAATGCCCCTTTACTTTTAGCTCCAGTTTCCTCCTACCAAAATGAATCACTTCACACTTCTCTGCATTAAATTTCATCTGCCACTGGGCTATCCATTCCACCAACGTGTTTACGTCCTTTTGAAGCTCTATGCTATCTACCTCACACTTCCGCGTCATCCACAAATTTTGAAAATGTGCCTCGTACAACAAAGTCCAGATCTTTAATATGTAATCTGGAAGAGCAGAGATCCTAACATAGACTCTTGGGAATTCCACTATAACCTTCCTCCAGTTCAAGAAACAACTTAAGAGTTTACTTATTAGTGTCACGAGTAGGCTTACATTAACACTGCAATGAAGTTACTATGAAAATCCCCTAGTCGCCACACTCCGGCACCTGTTCAGGTATTCTGAGGGAGAATTTAACATGGTCAATGCACCTAACTAGCATGTCTTTCGGACTGAGGGAGGAAATCGGAGCACTCGGAGGAAACCCACGCAAACACGGGGAGAACTTGCAGATTCTGCACACACACTAACCCAAGCCAAGCATTGCTGACCACTGTGCCACCATGCTGCCTGTGTTCACCACCATTCTCTATTTCCTGTCCCTCAGTCTCTTAAGCATCCAGGTTGCTGCTGCCCCTTTCATTCCATGAGCTCTAACCTTGCTAACTCTGTTATGGGACACTTGATCAAATGTCTTTTGGAAATCCATGTTCACCACATCAACAGTATTACCATAATTTAGCATCTCTGCTACCTATCAAAAAAACTCAAACAGATTAGTTAAACACAATTTACCCTCAAAAATCCTCACTGGCTTTTCTTCATTAACCTGCATTTGCCCAAGTGATCTGTTGCTAAAGACTCCTTCTGTATATCTTACTGTTCTTTTTGTTTAGCATGTAGGTCACCCTGCAATGTATCTTCACTAAATTAGTACTTCATCCTAAGCAAGTGCATCCTTCCACACAGCTCATAGTACCAGGTTGATCTCCCAGTGTGATAAGGATGTGTTCGGTCATAAGATTACAAATGATCAGTTATGTTCTACAAGGCTGCTACTGATTGTACAATTCTGACTTCTAAGTCTGTCATAGTCTTTCCCACTTAGTGTTACCATAGTAACATCACTATATGTGATCGCTTTCACAGATATCGTACCAAACCCCAGAAAAAGATGTATATAAACAAAGAAATTGTCCGACTTTCTCAGGGATAAATGTCAAGCAGTTCAGACTCAGATAGGCCAGAGAAATGTTGCAGACAGATTTTTCAAATCTGCTTCTGCAGTTTCCACAGCCTTACCAGTAGCAGTGAAAGTGACTGCAGTACTCACATTCTATGCTACTGTTGTCTTCCAGACTCTCTCCAGTGATTTTGCCGGTCAGCCATACGGGAAATGCATCTAGGTCACAGCTGCACCAGTGAAGAAAGTAGGGATATGCATCTGCTTCCCTAAAATCAAACAGCAAGAGTAAATAAGAACAACTATTAGACTGTTGGAGAATCCCCAGTGTCATAGGAGCCACTGACTGCACACATGTAGATTATTCTGGTGAAAAGAAAAATCAGTGAACATGCAGCATCTCACATGTGCACTGGTGGAAGAACCAAATAAAATTTAAAGCTTTCTAGGTACTTTCAGGCCTGGAGGACAAAAGCAGATATGCATTGAAAGGAGTGATGATAATCTAGAATCTAATCAAACCCAAGCTTCTATTCACCCAATACCTTTATCTAATAGTCTTCTCCTACACTCAAACTTGATGGTGTCCTGCATCATTTTGTATTGTTTTCAGAGGGGTGGAAAATACATCATGAATCCAAAGGATCCTAAAATGTGAAAAACTAGTTTTGACACCATTAGGGCAATGATGGAATATCCTCATAAAAGTATTCATATTTATTGAAATGAATTATGCATTGCTTTGACGAATATACTATGAAGTACGTTCCCACAAACCTCTGCCTCTAGTTCCAGATATGTTGAGGGAAGAACTAACTCAGCTATTGACCAGTAAAGTAACCTATTAAAAGTTCTTTTAAAAAACAAACTATATGATCATTTCTGAATGTGGAACCATATTCACTGGTTTCCAATCTGTTGCCCCCTCTTAAATGATCACAAATGCCTTGCAAATCTCTGGTGTCCAAGTACTAGTATTGTTACCTTCCCCACAATTCTTTTTGTTTTAAGCCCTTTTAGTACATCCAGGACTTAATCTTGTTTATCTCGCTAATAGCTTTTACTGTGTTACAGTTTTTCTAGAGATGGCAGATTGTTCAAGGATAGTTTGATCCCACCAGATAGATTTTGCTATTTAATTCGAGACCTGAATAATTCTATGATAAAATGGAGGTGTGTCTGACAGTACATAATGGGTGGCCATCTTAGAGCTTTCTTGATTGCCTTTAGGAGTTAGGGAGGAGTTTCAAAATTTTTCCTGAAATAACCCATTTTATTTCTTTTGATTAATTGCAAGCCTTTGGCGGTTATGAGCAGCTGAAGAGATTGGTGTAAAAGCCTGTACTTTGGATAGGATGAATATGCATGACCCTGATAGCAATGTTCCCTCTAAGCTGCATGGGTATGCAGCAATTGGGAATGTACCACACAGGAAACAAACAGGTCGCGCAGAAGCAACATTTCCTTTAAGATGTGTGCCCATGCAGCCACATATCAATCTTAAAGCAACTACTCAATGCAATAAGCCAGCCACATACATCAAAGTTAGAGTTGACACTGCTCGATTACCTTTCTTCCATCCCGCTTTTCGTATGTTTTTGAGAGTTGCTAAATCTTGATTTTAAATATATGGTACAGAAACAGACACAAAATGAAAAGAAGCAAAACACAAATAAGAAACTGAAATTAATCTTTGTCGGCCTTAAGGACTGACCAGGTCAGACAGAACAAGATTGGCATCAACAATCTGTGAGAAGTTTTATCCTGTGAATAATCTGGTGGATAATTGGCAAAGCAGAAAATAAGAAGTGTGAGCAAAGTAGACTGCATTTTCAAAGCCTGCTGGGATGAGATGTTCACTAAAAAAACAAAAGTCACATAATTATAAAACGCATTTTATTTTGCTAATGTTTCACTGAATGCAAGTTTAAAGGTAAAATGCATAACCTGCAGGAGCTCCTTTCACAAAAATTATTTCACAGAAACCAACAAAAGAGGCATAAGGTTCAAATTAAAGTTCAGAAGAAAAGCCAAATTTAAACTTTATGGATAAATTGCATTTAAGCATTCTTCATACAAACTCTTGGTATAAAGAACAAATTGAATGAATTGCAGGCACAAGTTCAACATGGAGTGTCTGTTACTGAGCCTTGAAGTGGTAGTTTATATAAATGCTGAGATTCGACAGCATATAGCAAAAGCAGAGAGCTTTTAATAAGGATGTTGGCTTTCATACTGACTGGGATAAAAGATGAGTGCATGTCAGAAAGGTAGTGAATTCTTGAGTGTAACCAGGATAATTTACCGCAGCAATACATTCTAGAGCCAGCAAGGGGATAGGCAATATTAGATTTATTTAATAATGAGTAATGAACCAAACTTAGTTAACAGGTACTTGAACATCTAACTAATTGTGATGTCATTATGATCCAGTTCAATGTAATATTTGAAAGGGAGAAATAAGAAAGGCTAACTTCAATGTTATAAGACAGAGACTGCCTGCAGTAAAGTAGGCAAATCTGTTAATGGGTAAAAATGACTGATCAGCAGATGTTCAAAAAGAATTTAATGGAAAACAGAACAAGTTGTATCCTTAAAACGCAAGTCTTCCTCTTGACAAAAAAGGCAGCCATGGATACCTGAAGACAACATCAAATTCAAAGAAAAATGCAAATAAAAATGCACAAATATTGGGAAATGGGAAAAATACAAGTAGCAACAAAAGGCGACAAAGCAGATAGCAAGAGCTACAAAAAGCAGAAAGGTAACCTCAGGGGGTACTGTGTGCAGTAGCAGTTTTCATATTTCAAAATGGATACTGAAGCACTGGAGAAAGTACAGAGAAGATTTACAGGGGTGTTATTAGAGGTGAGAGGTTGAAACCATCAATGATTGAGCTGGCTGGGGCTCTTTTCTCTGACAGGTAGAGGAAAACTCTCTTTACGCGGAGAGTGGTAGGAAGGTAGAACTCACTTTCATACAGAGTGGCTGAAGCAGACAGCATTCATGTGTTAAAGAGAGGTTAGGTAAATACATAAGGGAGAAGGGAATAAAGGTATGCAGTGCTAGAAGATGGTAATTGATGGGAGGAAGCTTGTGCCGAGCATAAAAGCAGCCGTGACCAAGTAGTCTGTTTCTGTGTTGGAGGTTCCATGTAAGAAATATTTTAAGGCATCAAATAAAAACAAAGGGTTACAAATCTTAAACAAGATATCGAACATACATAAATAGCAGTGACATAGTAAATGCAGAACTGTGGACGAGAAATAAGCTCTGTTAAATGAAAGGACCCAAAACTGTGAGACATCCTACCTTAACCAAGTTATTGGTCATTCATCAAATCTCCCTTTTGTGGCTGTGTGACAAAATGTTTTATTGATTCTGTTAAGTGCTTTGGAGCATTTTGATACATTTGTATAGCTCCTTTTAATGTAAGTAGTTATTTAATATTACTTGCTGCAGTCAGTTCCTCAAGAAGCTTTCAGGTGGGGCAAGCATTCTACAAGGGATGAATATTAATAGCCTATATATAACTGAAAGGATTGGGGGGCGGGGGCTGAAATAACAAGGCAAACAAAATGTTCCTCCATAGTTTAGAAAACCCGTAATTCTTGTCCCAAATTGAATTACTAGGGCAGGCAGACAGTCACATATGGAATATGCCAAAATGTTGCCGTCTCAAATTACGACTCCTGACCTCTGCAAAATGCTCAACAGCATTCTTCATGGTCTCACCTGACATCAAAAATAAACGCAAAACAGACATTTTACTCCTTCGAGACTCGGCACTGAAAAGTTATATTCCTTGCAACACAAATTCATGAAAACTTCTGACAGTTTCTCCCTTCTCAATTAAACTAGTACAATTGTACAGTAAATGTTGCCTTTTTCCAAATTTTTGCTTTGAAGGACAACTAGCACATTTATCATGTCATCAATAAAGCTGCAAGAGAGTTTCCTACAATCATAATTCAATTGCCAAAATGAAAAATTAACTGATTCCCAAACAAAAGATCAACTTCACAATTTGATTGCAAGTTTTACTTGGCCAAGTGAAAAATTAAACAGCTATAGTACGAAAAGGAGGCCACTGGACCTGTACTAGCTTTGATCGTAGACATAATTCTAAGTGCATTCTCATTTAGTTTTATCCCAATTTCTTTCAACATCTAACAAGATCTTTGCTTCAACAACCAGCTTTGATCAATAAGCTCATGGAGTTTGCCAACACATTGTGACAGCTGAATTTTGAAATTCCGCCAACATAAATGACACCACTATCCATTCCCTAGTCTTCTGCAGGATCTTAACTCCATTTACCCACCATGGCTCTGCAATTTCCCCAATGAAAATCTATCACATTTAGCATTAAACACTTCATTTAGCTCACCTCTGCTCACAGGAATGCAAGCCCACTCCATGCCACCTGTTCTAACTTAATTCTTTTATCTGCTATGTGTCTGACATTACAACAGTGAAAGCATTTCAGAAAACCCTGAAGTGTTGAAAAATGATACATAAATGCAAGTCTTTCCTTCTATGTTCCTGGAAAACCAAAACGATCATAGTTAACACATTACAAATATTGTGAAACACAGCTTTTCAGTTTCATCGCTGAAAAATAGTTTGAATTGGGACCAATCACCAAGAGTCAAAATTACAACAAAATTTTGAATAATTTCAATAAGGAATTCAGAAGAAGTTTCATTATCTAGAGAGTTTAAATTCCGGAATGTGCTACCACATGGAGTCTATGAGACAAAAAGCATGAATACTATGGAGTAACTAACAGAGAAAGGAATAGAGGGATGAGCTCATACAGCCACGTAAAGTAGGGAGGGAGGCTGCTGGAGTGGACCATAAACACTACATAGCATCAGTTGGGGCAAATGGTCCATTCTGCACCGTGAATCCTGTCATCTAAGCCCCTGGACATCACCAAAGTTCTTCAGGGCAGAGTTCTAAGTCCAATCATCTTCAGCAGCTGCATCATTAACCTTTCCTCTATTATAAGGTCAGGAGTAGGAACATTTATTAATGACTGTACAATGCTCAGATCCATCTGCAACTCCTCAGATAAAGAAGTAGAACATGTCCACATACATCAAGACATGGGTAACATTCAGGCTTGGGCTCATCAGTGGCAAGTGTTAAGATCCCAGCTGATTTTACTTCTGGAGAAGTCCCAAATTGGAACATAGAAACTAGAAGCAGGAGTTGCTCATTCGGTCCTGCTCCACCATTCATTATGATCATGGCTGATCATTAAATTTAATATCCTGATCCCCCCCTTCCCCCCCATATCCCTTGAGCCCCAAGAGCCAAATCTAAATTTTTCTTGAAATCACACGTTTTGGCCTCAACTACTTTCTGTGGTAGTGAATTCCACACATTCACTACCCTCTGGGTGAAGAAATTTCTCCTCACCTCAGTCCTAAAAGATTTACCCCTTATCCTCAAACTATGACCCCTAGTTCTGGACTCTCCCATCATCCGGGACATTCTTTCTGAACCTACCCTGTCTAATCTTGTTAGAATTTTAAGTTTCTATGAGATTCCCTCTCACTCTTCTAAACTCCAATGAATACAATCCAAACCGACTTAGTCTCTCCTCATATAACAGACCTGCCACCAACTGCACACAAAATGCCACAAGTGGCCTCACCAAGGCCCTATACAACTGCCCCCCCCCCCCCCAACCCTTCTGTGGCTTTCTCCTCAAATCCCCCCAGGTGCTCATCACTCGGAGCCAAGTGGCCTCACTGGAACCCCAATTTCCTCACAAGTGTTTCCTAAAGTCCGCTCTCGAAAAGACATGTCTTAGAATCTTCTCCCAATCAATGCTTTCTCACCACGGATCCACTTCCAGGATTTCCGTATTCCTGTGCCTTGGATTACTACGTGCAATCAAGTTTCCACACAATCTCTCAGGAACCCAACCATGCCAATAAAACACCATTGCTTCTCAGGCTGTACTAAGGTTACTCACTGGCATCTCACTGGTCAACTTCACCAGATCTGCACCTTGCACCATTTACAAGATGTACATCACCTACCTGCCAAGACTCTTACAACAGGAACTTCCAAAACCCATGACCTCGAATAGTCAATAAGAACAACAAGGGCTTGGGAACACCATCATAGCACAAGTTCCCTCCCAAATCAGAAACCATCCTGAATTGGAAATATTTTGCCATTCCTTCATCATCATTGGATCAAAATGTGAAACTCCCTGCATAACTGCTGTGTACCTTCACCATATGGACTGCAGCAGTTCAAGGTGGCTCACCAGCAACTGCTCAAGGCAATTAGAGATGGGGAATAAATGTTGGCTGTGTCCATGCACAAACAGGAAAAAAAAATCTATGCTGTATGTAATTATGCAAAGCTTATAATGTTGGCAGAGTCTGAATCAGCCAACTTTTCCAACACCTTCCTCAATGACATTTCAGACATTAGGAATAAAACATAAATGGACAGAACAAAAGAAAACGCATCTTCAACCATTTTAAAAACCTGAAGTATGTTGGTCTATTTAACTGCAACACCGTTATTATTAATCTCCAGAATCAAGGCACTGAAAATTGTATGTCCCAACAAAACCACTGTACAGCAAGTAAAAGGTTACATATCAATCTGTTTAGAATTTTATATCAGTCTAGATGTTAAGAATTTTTTAAAGACAGCTCTCTGGATTTATAGATATCGTTGGCTGATGACTCCATGTGCAACACTATAAGACAAGACTGAGCGCGGACTTCATTTGAAGTAGGGTCAGAGGACAAATGGTGGACGAGGGCATGCAAACATAATTCAGTCAACCTTTCAAACTAAATTTTATTCTTGATTTTTTTTAAATAGTTAAATTATTTTAAATTAAATATATTTTAAAATATTATCTATAATTATAGGAAACTATAGTCAGTTGCAGCATTGGATTTTTTAACCATGCAAACTGAAAAGCTGGGAATCACAAATCTGCAACATTGCATGACCTCTGTCAGAGTGTCCTTAGATGTGACAAGATTATACAAGTAGTTTTGATTCTAAATGTGGACCTCACGAAAGTCCTCAAAAAAGCTCAAGAAACAGAAAACTACGTCTAATCACACTCAACACGTATAACAGGTTATTCTGATTCAACTTTCTCGTCGTCCAAATTTGCTGAATTCAAAATGCAAATGAATGGCATCCTTCCAACTGAGAGATGAGTGATAGGAATACAGTGGTAGAACTTTGGGGAGGTCAGTTGAGATCCTCTGCTGCACTTCTTTTGATGGGTGAACAAGCCTATTCTGGATAGGCAAAGCCTGTGACAAAAGCCACGCATCTGGTGTCCCTTGCCAGTAGTGTGGGATGATCTCTGCTGATGTCTTGCTTGTAGGGCTTTGAAGCTTCTAAAATCACAAATCTCCTGCCCAGAGCTGCTGTCACCAATTGCATCAATTCTCAGCCAGATTTCCCTCCAGTTGTAACTGAGGTTAAGGGTTTTCTTATCTCTTTTGACAGCATCCTGGTGTTGAAGCTCTGGGCACACTCCTTGTCTCTTGACGTGGACTACCTACACATGTGGTTCATCCTTGAGGATGTAGTCATCTTCGATACTGTGCACATACCCAAGCCAGCGAAGCCTTCTTTGCTTGATTACCATTAGCATGCTTGGCATAAAAGCAAAATACTGTGAATACTGGAATCTGAAACAAATACAAAAAATGCTGGAAAATCTCAGCAAGTCTGACAGCATCTGTGGGGAGAGAACAGAGCCAACGTTTTGAGTCTTGACGATCCTTCATCAGAGCATGTTTGCCTTAGAAAAGACTGCAAGTGAAATACAATAAACCAGCCAAAGCAGCCCGATAAGCCTACATTTGCTATGACCCAAATACCATATCAATACACCCAGCAACAAAATACCTGCCGTGTTTTTCCAGCACTTCCTGTTTTCAATTCACAACAGTCCAAATCACCCAGCTCCCTGACCTATATGGATTCCGGGTTAAGAAACACCTCAATTTTAAAGTTCTCATCTTCATTTTCAATCCTTCCATGGCCTTGGCCCCTCCATATCTCTGAAATCTCCTCCAGCCCTATAACCCTTCAAAGATTGGGATACTCCAAATCTGGTGTCCTGAGCATCTTTGATTTTAATCACTATCATGGTGACTGTGCCTTCAGCTGTGTGGGCCTTCAACTCTGGAATTTCTTCTTTAAACTTCTCTGCCTCTCGAACTTGCTTTCTTTCTTTAACACTACTCTTGGTCCTGGAATCCAAGAATGGTTACAGTATAGATCTGCCCTAATATCTCATGTGGCTTCGCATCAGATTTTGTTGTATAAAGTCCCCATAAGTGCCTTGGGATGTTTTATTTTATGAAAAGGTGTTATATAAATATAAATTGTTACTGATAAAGGATCAGGATTAGCAAAGTAAGCTTTTTAAGCTCCTCAAAGAGTATATGCACATATTTTTCAGACAATATAAATAAAAAACTAAATGGAAATAAATAGAATAAAACAGCTACCAGAAGACACATTTAAAAAGGGAGAAACAGTAACAGAACAATAAAAGGAAAATAATTTTGTGTACCATGGGTTTGCATATTGCCCATTCAAGTCTGTTACTGTTTCTCCCTTTTTAAATGTGTCTTCTGGTATTTAGTAGGATATATAGATGGAAAGTGGGGAAACATCTAACCAGTACTGGTGATTACCTTAGGCTGGGGTTTCAGCACATTGTTAGAACAGAACAGGAATAGCCATCCCTTGCATATTTTACAGGGTAGAGTTTGATGCTGATACTTGGTGACAAAAGCAAAAAGTGTGATATTCCATTAGAAAGACATGCATTTTATATAGCACTGCTCGGATGCCTCAAAATGCTTTACAGCTAATCAAGTACAGCATTTTTGAAATGTAGTCACCGTTTCATTTCCCACTTATGATATTTCTCATCAAAAATACATGAGAATTAAAAAACTTAGAATTCAGCTGAAATTTGAGAAAGCCCATAACCTCATTTAAATTCTGCTTCAATAAGAGTGATTTCCTTTATGTTTTACTCGGTGCGCTTGTGCAAAATACTCATCTGATGTGCAGTGAAGAGCAGAATTTGCTGAAGAATTCAAAAAGTCTTTTTTGAATAGTTGTTGCAACATTATGGGGATTATGATGCAATATTTCCTGGAAATAAAAGTATATCGAGTACAGCCAGAGAACTTTCCAGCTCTAACAAAGGTACACAAAACTGTTTTTGGGGGTTTTGTTAGTTTTCCGAATACATCTGACATTGAACAGGATGTATCACCAGGAAATGATCCCAGCAACAGCATGTGCCAACTGATCATTCCAAATACAAAAATCAGATAGAATAAAAATGTCCGCACATTTAAGTAGAATTGAAAAAAAATTAGCACCAAGTCTTCCTTTTCATCTGTTCACACACTTGCAAATGAAAGCCATTTCAAAGAAATTAATTAAAACTTTAATAATTTCATACTTCAAATTATTTCCTTTGATTAACAGATTTTTGTTAGTACATTTGTAAAGTGGGAAAATTATCAGTATTAGAGCTGAACTAGCCACTTCATCCGCAAAAAAAAACTTCAGCCATTATGCTGTGCTTTTGACTTATACCCACCAATATTATCAGTGTACTTTAAACAAAGAAGTGGATTTTTTCTGGATTGGTCAAGTGCAATATGAAGCACTGGAAAGAAAAGTTCAGCATAGGCTATTATTTTCCATTGGTGATAAAGTATAACTACAAACACAATTATTTTGCCACAAGAGGCTTACTCAATGACCCAATGGATAAAACTTTAGTCAGAGAAGCACTAAGTCTATAAAAAAAAGAAAATTGTGATTCTATTCTTGATTCGGTCCAATTTAGCTGATTTTAATAGGCCAGCAATGCCTGGGCTAGGAAGCAAAATCAATCAAAACACTTGATTTTGATCACTACCTAGTCATGCTCCTAGAAAGTGCATGTGTGGATAGCTTGCATGTGTCATTGGTTGAGAACAAGATCAAGTTTAATTATGATGCCTACTGTCTAGATTCATTGGAAGAACGCTCAGACGGAAAGGTACCAAAGGGATCATCAACCTCTGTACACCCAGCAGGAGCCAATGCCTTCAAGAGAGAGTAGGCAATGTAAAGATAAAATTTGAAAATTTAAAAAAGAAAAGCCACAGTATGAGTTACGGCAGTGCCACGTTAATGGATATCTTAGTATTAGCGCCAAGGTATGAGATGGTTGCTAACTTTGGATAAGAAAGGTAGAACAGAAAAATAGTGAAATGACATTCAAATTGAGCACCACATTTATCTTAATGCAGAAATAAAATCTATAATTAATAAAGAAACAGCCAAATCCTCAACAAATCCATTAACCCACTGATCCCAGAGCACCATCTTTTCAGCAACCAATTGTTTGAATAATTCCTGGGTTTTGCCTCCACTGCTTTAGATGGAATTCCACTCCATATATTGGTTCGTGCTTCACATCAATTTCTTGAGTCTTAAGTTTACAAATAGGTGCTTCGATCTGCGTTCCCACATCATACATTCAACAACAATTTAAAATAATATTCCATATTTACTTTTACATTCTTATAACTACCTACCAAACTATATTAGATCACACAAACATACAAATTAGAAGGCAGGGGTAGACTATTCAGCCCCTCAAACCTGCTCCACCACAAGATCATGGCTGATCTGAATGTGGTCTCAACTCTACTTTCCTGTCTGCTCCCCGTAACTCTCCTTTGTCAATCAAGAATCTAATTAACTAAGTGTTGGATAAATCCAATGACCCTACTTCCACTTGTCTCCAAGGAAGCGAGTTCCACAGACCAACAAGCCTCAGAGGAAAGAAATTCTCCTCACTTCTGTCCTAGATAGGATACCTCTTAATTTTAAACTGTCTCTCCTAGTTTTAGGCTCACCTAGAAGTGGAAATATCCTCCCAGCACCACCCTGTCAAGTCTCCTCAAGATCTTCTGTTTCAAAAATATCACCTCTCATTCCTCTGAATTTCATTGGATATTATGAGATCCAGACATAGCACCTTGTTGGGAGGCTGAGAACTACATGTCTTGGGAGTTTCTGTGGACCAGGAACAGACTGCACGTGTCCAGAATAGCATTTTGGAATTCTCAGATCCCTGTGTGAAGGCGAACAAAAAGAAATTGTACAAAAACAGCATTTAGGAGACCGGGAGCAGAGTGCCCTAATTGTGAAGAATCCCAGGGAGAGGGAGCAGGGTGAGCTCCCAGTTAAGAATCACAAAATATTTACAGTGAGTGCAGGGGCCCATTCAGCTTGACGAGTCTGCTCTAGCTTGTTGAAAGAGCATTCTTACCAAATCCCACTCCCCGGCCTTGTCCCCTTAACCTTGCTCATTCTTTTCAGATAGCACTCCAATTCCCTTTTGAATACCTTGATTGAATCTGCCTCCACAACCCTTTCAGGAAGTCCACTGCAGACTCCAGCCACCCTCTGGGTGAAAATCATTTTCCACATGTCAGTTCTTCTCCTTTTGCCCATCTGAATCCATTCCCTCTAGTTGATGTACTCGAGAGGGAAGAAAGGAGGGAGAGAGAGAGAGAGAAGCAGAAAAAGGGCTGCATATGACAGACGTTAACTAATGACACCATATGACATAGGAGCAGAAGTAGGCCATTCAGCTCATTGAGTCTGCTCTGCCATTCAATGAAATTATTACTGAAATGATAAGCGTCAACTCCACTTTCCCACCTTATTCCCATAATCCTGAATTCCCTTACTGATTAAAAATCTGTCTATCTCAGCCTTGAACATATGTAACGACCCAGCTTCTACAGTAAAAATTCCATAGATTCACTACCCTCTGAGAAAAGAAATTCCTCCTCATCTGTCTTAAATGGGTGGCCCTTTACTCTGAGATTATGCCCTCTAGTCCGAGACTCTTTCACAAGGGAAAACAACTTCTCAGCATTTACCTTGTCAAACCCCCTGAGAATCCTATGTCTCAATAAGGTCGCCTCTCATTTTTCTAAACTCCAGTGAGTACAGACCCAACCTACTCGACCTTTTCACATGAGAAAATCCCTCCATACCCATGATCAACCTAGTGAACCTTCTCTGGACTGCCTCCAATGCCTACTTATCTTTCCTTACATAAGGGGACCAAAACGGTTGACAGTATTCTAGGTGTAGTCTAACTAGTGCCTTGTATAGTTTTAGAAAGACTTCCCTATTTTTATACTCCATTCCCTTTTAAATAAAGGGGGCTCAGGAGAAGCCCTGGAGATTGAAGAATGTTGGTGACTATATGCTGCGGGGCCACTCGGGCAGTAATATTCTGCTGAGTATGGCTCAAGGGTTGCAGTTGTGTTGCGAGTTGGTGCTGGAGCACAGACTTGGGAATCCAGGTAAACAAAGTCTCAAGAGTGAGATTGAGCCCTTGCAAGGTGGGCTGCATTCAGGCCATCCGAGTTGGAGAGAATTCCAAGACAAAATCTTGGAAGGTTGAAACTGGAATCCCTTGTCAGAGAGACAGAGTTTCAGTTAAATTGGTTGACTCAATGTTTACTGACAGCTGGATGGATTGATAAGAAATCAATGCAATCTGTCTTGGTCACACTGCCATTCATTGTGCAGTGTAGTGTGTTCGACCAGTTTGCCTGTTAATTCATATTTACCACATATTAACACTGAACGTTAGAGTACAAGGCAGATATTGTAAATTGGTTTATATTTCTGACCTTGTATAATAAAGTTGATTTTTGTTTGTTCAAAAACTCAATCTTTTGGCTTTTGTTTCTTAGCAAGTGTCTTAGATCTATGATACTATGATTCTAATCTCAAATTGTGTCTACTTTAAACAAAAGTTATTGGTCCCTAATTGGATTGACAGTACAGACCCAAATTCTTGAACCCTTCCTCAAAAGACAACCCCTTCATATCAGCAGTCAGTCAAGTGAGCCTTCTCCAAACTGCTTCTACTGCAATTACATCTTTTTTCAAAAAAGGAGAGCCAAACTGTGAACAGTATTCCAGATGTGGTCTCACTAAGGCCCTGTGCAGCTGTAGCAAAACGTCCCTATTTTTAAATTCGATTTCCCTTGCAAGAATTAACAACATTCCATTTGTTTCCTCATCACTTGCCAAACCTGCATACTAACTGGACACTCAGATCCGTTTGTACTGCCGAGTTCACTTGTCTCTCTCCATTTCAATAATTCTGTCAAAGTGTACAAGTTAACATTTTTCTACATTATACTGCACCTACCAATTTTTGCCCACTCACTTAACCTATGTATATCTCTCTGGAGACTATTTTATGTCCTCTTGATGACTTACTTTCCTACCTAACTTTGAGTCATCTGCAAATTTAGCTTCCATGTTTTTAGTCCCTTCAATTAAGTCATCAACATCAACTGTAAATAGTTGACGCCTCTGCACTGATCGCTGTGGCACTCCACGATTTACATCCTGCCAACCCAAAAATGACCCACTTATCCCTACTCTCTGCTTAGCTAGCCAATCCTCTATACTTGCCAATATGATTCCCCCCCCCCCCACCCCATGAGCTTTTATTTTGTGTAGTAACCTTTGATGTGGCACCTTATCAAATGATGAGATCACCTCGTAGATTATTCCTTTTCAAACTGAAAAGCCAAGTCCCTTGACTTTTTTACTGTTCAGTGCATTAGTATTACAGATCAGTCTTGTTGCTGTTCTCTGCACTGCTGCTAACACTTGAATGTCTCCCTTGTGTCTCAGTAACCAGAGCCAGATGCAACACTTGTACAATCTAACCAGTGCACTGTATAGCTTAGTTACCCATTGGGTATCTACTGCTCTGGTTATGTAATTTAACATTCAATTGGTCTTATTTATTGCTGTCAGGGTCTCTAGGACCAATAGGATGCTGCATACTTTACTTTCCTTTGTGTTTTCTGAGTACAGCCACCCAATGGAATGAGCAAACATCATCTACCTTGTGTTAATTCATTCCTTCAATCTCACTGAAGGGGGTTTATATACACATGCATAAGATTCAATCCCAGTTGTTTCTACCATACAAGTACAGAGTACAAGTACATCAGCAGTCTACTTCCATAAGAAAGAGGTGACTAGATCACCTAATTAACTGACATTATTGAACCCAAATAAATATCTGCAGCAGACCCAAATAATAGATTTAAACTTAACTCTATATGGGAAGCTTCTATGGCAAAATTTAACAGTAGTTTCTCAAAGCTGTTTCTGAAGATATACATACAAAATCTGGTGGCTTGATTTGTAAATATTTTGCCACCAGCTGCCAATATCATACCTTGCTGGAACACCATTACCAAATGAACTACTATTTCAGTTTGAACCATAAATGGCAGCAAGTTTTCACTGCCATAACGCTTTCCTATTGTTAAAAGTAGTGAATTGAAAGTTTCATCTAACTCTGTGAATCAAAACATACTTAATATCCCTCAAAAAAGTTCCTATCTTGCAATTATTGCTTGAACCCATTGTCGCCCAATGACACCACACACACACACACACACACACAGTCCAACTCAGGTTATTTGATAGTAATTAGGCACTGACGCCTTATCCAAGCTACTCCCCCCTACCAAAGGGCTAAAATTAATAAATAGTAACACCACTTCCACTGGACTGAGCTTAGCTACTAATTAGGGAAACAAACTGGGAGAGTTGTCCCATAGACTCATCAAGGAACAGCTAACATAATCATACTCAGAAATCACACCTTACTGTCAATGTCCCAGATACCTCCATCACCATCCCTGTATATACGTCCATCCCAGTCTTTGTGGAGATGAAGTTCAACCTTTGCACTGAGGACACTCTCCACCATACTGTGTGGCACTACCATCATCAAGCCAGGGACCAACCCTGGGTCAATAAGGAGTGTCAGAGAGCAGGTCACAAGCAGCACAAGGCATAGTTAAAAATGAGTTGCCAATCTGGTGAAGCTACAGCACAGGTTTAACAGTGGAAGCAGCATGCTTAAGACAGAGTTGAGCAGTCCCACAATCAATGGATTGGATCAAAGCTCCACAGTCATGAATGGGGGTGGACAATTAGACAACTAACTGGAGGAGACAGCTCCAAAAAACATTCCCATTCTTAATGAAGTGGGAAACCAAAATATCAGAGCAAAAGATGAGGCTGAACACCTGGAAATATCTTCAGCCTCAAATGCTAAGTGGATGATGTACTATTAGGGTGTTTGGGACTGTAAAGGTGTCTGCGTGGGTTTCCTCTGCACGCTCCGACAAGTCCAAAAGCCCTGCTGGTTAGGTTCATTGGCCGTGCTAAATTCTTCCTCAGTGTACCCGAACAGGCATCGGAATGTGGCGACTAGGGGATTTTTACAGTAACTTCACTGCAGTGTTAATATAAACCTATTTGTGACACTGATAGATAAATAAATAAGACAAAAAACCATGATAGAATACTCTCCATTTTACTGAATGAGTACAGTTTCAATAACAGTTAAGAAGCTCAACACCATGCAGGACAAAGTAGCTCACTTGATCAGCATCCATCCACCATCTTCAGCATTTATTCACTGTCACCAGCGCACAGTAGCAGCAGTGTACACCAGCTACAAAATAAAGGGCAGGAACTTGCCAAGGCTTGGCAGCACCTTCCAAACCCCACCACTTCTATCACTTAGACTGACCTCCAAATTCCCTCCAAGTCACATACCATCCTGCGTTGGAACAATATCATTATTCCTTCACTGTCTCTGGGTCAAAATACTGGAACTCCCTCCATAACAGCACTGTGGGTATACCTACATCACATGGACTGCAGCAGTTCAAGAAGGGACTCACCACCACCTTCTGAAGGGCAATTAGGGATGGACAATAAATGCTTGCCTTGCCGGTGACACCTATATCCCATCAACAAATTAAAAATCATTTCTATATTTGTGTAATGCAATATACTACTCTTGCATCATTTCTTATGTTTCTATATTTATATTTAATGAACAATCTGTCAATAGTTTGTATCAAACCTTGTCGCTGAATCTTCAAATTTGGCCAAATCTTTGGATTCTAAATATGATTTATCAAATGATAGAATATCCTGCATGCTGACAGGACTGCAGCAATTTTCAAGCATATTTTTACTCCATATTCTTATAATTTACTTTTATCTCAAACATATAAAAGTAAAGAGTATCTGTAGTACTTAAAACCTTAGTGTACAATTCAATAACCACAATAGAAGTGGAACATTTTCCTCCAAAGACCGCTGTTATTTCACAGTGAACAACTCAGATGTGTACACACTGAAACTGGTCTATATCTCAGAATCTACAATTACAATCTGCCAGTCAATAGGGCTACACATTTATTTACCAAACCTAAATTCAAAACAGGACAAAAATCAGCAATTGACGGGGCTGGCAATACATCAATGTTGCTGGGATTATAGTGAAACTATTTTAATTAGGAAGTGGTTGAGTTGCCTTTGTCTGTGTGTGTGAAGGGACAATGGTAGGAATTTCCAATGTCAGTAGAAAATGATCCATTAATTCAGTCTGCAGTCTCTGCAGTATCAGCCCCACCCCCACAATGTCTGCTCACACAGCCATGCATACTGCACTTCTCTGCCAAGAGGATCTGTACTCTTCGTAGCAAAAGCTCCAAAGCACCTGAAAACAATCAAATACATTCAAGACATCTGAACATCCCCCCACTGCAAGATTCTTTAAAACAGTGCAAAACAGAAATTCAATACAATACTTTTATCATTCACTTGGTCTAAATGAAAGCCATCAAATTGTGTTTTTCAAAATTACATTCATATTGCTGTTTTGTCGCCTCTTCTCCCAAACCCCCAAAATCAAACACAACCACATAATGAATCTATTTAAAACAGTGGTAATGTCAAAAATAGCAGTTGCAAGATGGTTTATTTGAATACTACTTTTCACTGGTTTATTTTCTCATGTAGCAACGAAGTTATCAGCCTTGCCCAAGCACACCATCTCATAGTTAAGCCATACAGATCTTCCAATTAATCCTCATCTTCGCAGCAATACCTCCAGTTCTAAATAATCACCACTTAATACGAATATCACTAAACATGACTGCAACATTTATACATTTTTATTTTAGTGTTTATTCTGTATAAGATTACATCAATGGGGAGATGATGGCCTAGTGGTATTATCGCTCGACGATTAATCCAGAAACCCAGATAATGCTCTGGGGACCTGGGTTCAAACACTGCCACGGCAGGTGGTGGAATTTGAACTCAATAAAAAATATCTGGAATTAAGACTCATTTACTGATGACCATAAAACCATTGTCGATTGTCAGAAATGACTAATGTCCTTTAGGGAAGGAAATCTGCCATCCTTACCTGGTCTGGCCTACATATGACTCCAGAGCCACAGCAATGTGGTTGACTCTCAACTGCCCTGTGAAATGGCCTAGCAAGCCACGCAGTTGTAACAATCGCTACAAAGTCTCAACAAAGAAATGAAACCGGATGGACTACCTGGCATCGACCTAGGCACCGGAAAAGACAACAGCAAAACAAACAGCCCTGTCAACCCTGCAAAGTCCTCCTTACTAACATCTGGGGGCTGGTGCCAAAATTGGGAGAGCTGGCTCACAGACTAGTCAAGCAACAGCCTGACAGAGTCATTCTCACGGAATCATACCTTACAGATAACAGCCCAGACACCACCATTACCATCCCTGGATATGTCCTGTCCCACCAGAAGGACAGACCCAGCAGAGGTGGCGGCACAGTGGTATACAGTCAGGAGGGAGTTGCCCTGGGGGTCCTTAACATCGACTCCGGACCCCAAGAAATCTCATGGCTTCAGGTTAAATATGGGCAAGGAAACCTCTCTCTGGTTTCCACTTACCGTCCTCCTTCAGCTGATGAATCAATATTCTTCCATGTTGAACAACACTTGGAGGAAGCACTTGAGGGTGGCAGAGGCGCAAAATGTACTCTGGGTGGGGGAATCTCAATGTCCACCACCAAGACTGACTCGGCAGAAGCACTACTGATCGAGCTGGTCAGGCCCTAAAGGATATAACTGCTAGACTGGGTCTGTAGCAGATGGTGAATGAACTAACAAGAGGAAATACATCCTTGACCTTATCCTTACCAATCTGCTGGCTGCAGATGCATCTGTCCATGGTAGTATCGGTAAGAGTCACAACCGTACAGTGCTTGCGGAGACAAAGTCCCACCTTCACATTGAGAATAACCTCCATCGTGTTGTGTGGCACTATCACCATGCTAAATGGGACAGACTTTGAGCCAATCTAGCAACTCAAGACTGGGCATCCATGAGGCGCTGTGGGCCAACAACAGCGAAATTGTACACTAGCACAATCTGCAACCTCATGGCCCGGCATATCCCCCATTACCATCAAGCCAGGGGATCAACCCTGGTTCAATGGAGAGTGCAGGAGGGCATGCCAGGAGCAGCACCAGGCATACCTAAAAATGAGGTGTCAACCTGGTGGAGCTACAAAACAGGACCACTTGCATGCCAAACAGCAAAAACAACAAGTGATAGACAGAGCTAAACGATCCCACAACCAACAGGTCAGATCTAAGCTCTGCAGTCCTTCCACATCCTGTCGAGAATGGTGGTGGACAATTAAACAACTCACTGGAGGAGGAGGCTCCACAAATATCCCCATCCTAAATGATGGAAAAGACCAGCACATCAGTGCAAAAGATAAGGCTGAAGTATTCGCAGCAATCTTCAGCCAGAAGTGCTGAGTGGTTGATCCATTTTGGCCTCCTCCAGTGGTCCCCAGCATCTCAGATGCCAGCTTCCAGCCAATTCAATTCACTCCACGTGATATCAAGAAATGTTGGGGCACTTGATATTGCAAAGGCAATGGGCCCTGATAACGTTCCAGCAATAGTACTGAAGACTTATGCTCCAGAACTTGCCGCTCCCCGAGCCAAGCTCTTCCAGTACAGTTACAGCACTGACATCTACCCAACAATGTGGAAAATTGCCCAGGTATGTCCTTTACACAAAAAGCAGGACAAGTCCAATCCAGCCAATTACCCTCCAATCAGTCTACTCTCCATCATCAGTAAGGTGATGGAAGGGGTCATCAACAGTGCTATCAAGCAGCACCTGCTTAGCAATGACTTGCTCAGTGACGCCTAGTTTGGGTTTTGCCAGGGTCACTCAGCTCCTGACCTCATTACAGTCTTGGTTCAAACATGGACAAAAGAGTTGAATTCCAGAGGTGAGGTGAGAATGACAGTCCTTGACATCAAGGCCGCATTCGACTGAGTGTGGCATCAAGGAGCCGTGGTGAAACTGGAATCAATGGGTATTGGGGGCAAACTCTCCGCTGATTGGAGTCATGCCTGGTACATAGGAAGATGGTTGTGGTTGTGGAGGGTCAGTCATCTCAGCTCCAGGACATCTCTGCAGGAGTCCCTCAGGGTAGTGTCCAAGGCCCAACAATCTTCAGCTGCTTCATTAATGACCTTCCCTCCGTCATAAGATCAGAAGTGGGGATGTTGTTGATGATTGCACAATGTTCAGCACCATTCGCGACTCCTCAGATATTGAAGCAGTCCATGTTCAAATGCAACAAGATCTGGACAATATCCAGGCTTGGGCTGACAAGTGGCAAGTAACATTGGCGCCACACAAATGCCAGGCAATGACCATCACCAATAAAAGACACTCTAACCACCGCCCCTTGACATTCAATGGCGTAACCATCACTGAATTCCCCCACTGTCAACATCCTTGGGTTACCATTGACCAGAAACTCAACTGGACTCACTACATAAACACAGTGGCTACAACAGCAGGTCAGAGGCTCGGACTACTGCGGTGAGTAACTCACCTCATGACTCCCCAAAGCCTATCCGCCACCTACAAGGCACAAGTCAGGAGTGTGGTGGAATACTCCCCACTTGCCTGGATGGGTGCAGCTCCAACAACACTCAAGAAGCTTGACACCATCCAGGACGAAGCAGCCCGCTTGATTGACACCACATCCACATTCAATCCCTCCACTACCAACGGTCAGTAGCAGCAGTGTGCACTATCTACAAGTTGCACTGCAGCAATTCACCAAAGATCCTTAGACAGCGCCTTCCAATCCACAACCACTTCCATCTTGAAGGACAAGGACAGCAGATTCATGGGAACATCACCACCTGCTCAACAGCACCTTCCAAACCCACCACCTCTGCCACCTAGGAGGACAAATGAATGGGGACACTATCACCAGCATATAGCCTTCCAAGCTGCACACCATTCTGATTGAGAACTACATTGTGATGCCTTCAATGTCACTGGATTGAAACCTTGGAACTCTCTTCCTAACAACACATGGGTGGATCGACAGCAATTCAAGAAATTAGCACATTCTCATTTTCTCAAGAGCAATTAAGGAAGGGCAACAAATGCTTGCTTTGCCAATGAAATTTATATTCCACTAAATTAAAAAAATTAGAGCTGGATGTCATCAGTACACGGAGTAATTCATTTACAGGAGGCCATTCAATCCATCAAGTCCGTGGTGGCTTCTTGTACAGCAATTCAATCAGCCCTCGTTCTATCCCCATAGCCCTGCAAGTTTATTTCCCTTAAGTGTGCAACCACTTTCTGTTTGAAATAATTTATCATCTCTACTTCCAACAGCCTTGTAGTTAGAGTTCCAGGGGCATTACCACTCGCTATGTAAAAAAGTTCTTCCTCACATCCGCCTGAATCACTTGCCCAAAACCTGAAATTTGTGTCCCCTAGCCCTTGTACCATCAGCTAATGGAAACAGCTTTTGTCATCTACCGTATCTAAATATATCATAATTTTGTACACAGAAATATAGAAAATAGGTACAGGAGTAGGCCAATCGGCCCTTCGAGCCTACACCACCATTCAATATGATCATGGTTGATCCTGCACTTTTAGTATCCCACTCCTGCTTTCTCTCCATGCCCCTTGGTCCCTTTAGCTGCAAGGGCCACATCCATATCCCTCTTGAACATGTTTAATGAACTGGCCCCAGTAACTTTGTGGTAGAGAATTCCACCCCTCAACTTAGCACCAAAGAAAATAACGCCAACTTCTCACAACTCTCAATGAAAAAGTTCTTCCTCATCTTAGTTCTCAATGGCATATCCCTTATCCTTAGACTGTGACCCCTAATTCTGGATTTCCCCAATATCGGGAAGATTCTTCCCGCATCTGGCCTTTTCAGTCTCATCAGGGTTTCATATGCATCCCTGAGATCCCCTCTCATTCTTCTAAATTCCAGCGAGTACAAGCCCAGTCGATCCAGTCTCTGTTCATACGCCAGTCCTGGCATTCCAGGAATCAGTCTGATGAACATTTGCTCCACCCCCTCAATAGCAAGAATGTCCTTCCTCAAACTAGACCAAAACTGCACACCATATTCAAAGTGTGGTCTCACCAAAGCCTTGTATAACTGCAGCAAGACATCCTTACTCCTATACTCAAATCGTCTTGCTATAAAGGCCAGCATGCCATTAGCTTTCCTCACCACCTGCTGTATCTGCATGCTAACCTTCAGCGACTGTTCCACCATGACACCCAGGTCACGATGCACTTCCCCTTTTCCTAAACTGCCACCATTCAGATAATAATCTTCCTTCCTGTTTTTGCCATCAAAATGGATAATCTCACATTTATCCACATTATATCGCATTTGCCCACTCAGCCAGCCTGCAGGTCACCCTGCAGCCTCTTAACATTCTCCTCACAGCACACACTACCATCTAGCTTCGTGTCATCTGCAAATTCTGCATTCAATTCCTTCGTCCAAATCATTAATGTATATTGTGAATAGCTGGGGTCCTAGCACTGAACCCTGTGGTACCCTACTAGTCGCTGCCTACTACTCTGAAAAAGACCCGTCTATTCCCACTCTCTGCTTCCTGTTTGCCAACCAGTTCTCTATCCACATCAATACATTACCCCCAATACCATGAGCTTTAATTTTGCTCACTAATCTCTTGTACAGGACCGTGTCAAAAGCCTTTTAAAAGTCCAGATACACAACATCCATCAGTTCATCCTTGTTCACTCTACTGGTCACATCCTCAAAAAATTCCAGAAGATTTGTCAAGCACGATTTCCCTTTAGTGAATCCATGTTGACTTGGATCGATCCTGTCACCGCCTTCCAAATGCTCAGTTATTACATCCTTAGTAATTGACTCCAGCATTTTCACCACCACTGATGTCAGGCTAACCGGTCTATAATTCCCCGTTTTCTCTCTCCTTTTTTTAAAAAGTGTGGTTACATTAGCTACCCTCCAGTCCATTGGAACTCCTCCAGGGCTATAGAATGCTGGAAAATGATCACCAATGCGTCCACTATTTCTAGGGCCACTTCCTTAAGTGCTCTAAGCATCAGGCCCTGGGGATTTATCGGGTTTAAATCCCAGTAATTTCCCCATTTCTATCAGATAACCCCTCAACTTAGCACCAAAGAAAATAACCCCAACTTCTCCAACCTAACCTTCTGGCTAAATTCCCTCATCTCTGGAGTCATAAATCTGCACCTCCTCGAGGACCTTCACATCTTCTTAAATTGTGGCAATGTGTGAAACCTGACATTGTATTTTTGAATGATGTCATCAAGGGGTTGTCTCACAACACCAGGTTAAAGTCCAACAGGTTTATTTGGTAGCAAAAGCCACTAGCTTTCGGAGCACTGCTTCTTCATCAGGTGAGTGGGATTTCAGTTCACAAACAGGGCATATAAAGACACAAACTCAATTTACAAAATAATGGTTGGAATGCGAGTCTTTACAGGTAATCAAGTCTTAAAGGTACAGACAATGTGAGTGGAGAGAGGGTTAAGCACAGGTTAAAGAGATGCGTATTGTCTCCAGCCAGGACAGTTAGTGAGATTTTGCAAGCCCAGACAAGTCGTGGGGTTAACAGATAGTGTGACATGAACCCAAGATCCCGGTTAAGGCCGTCCTCATGTTTGTGGAACTTGGCTATCAGTCTCTGCTCAGCGACTCTGCGTTGTTGTGTGTCGTGAAGGCCGCCTTGGAGAACGCTTACCCGAAGATCAGAGGCCGAATGCCCGTGACCGCTGAAGTCTTCCCCAACAGGAAGAGAACAGTCTTGCCTGGTGATTGTCGAGCGGTGTTCATTCATCCGTTGTCGTAGCGTCTGCATGGTCTCCCCAATGTACCATGCCTCAGGACATAAACCTGTTGGACTTTAACCTGGTGTTGTGAGACTTCTTACTATGTTTACCCCAGTCCAACACTGGCATCTCCACATCATCAAGGGGTTGCACATGGATGAGAAATAAGGGAATCAAGGATGATCCTTGGAGGTCTCCAGAGGTAATGGGGTGAGAGCAGAACAAGAAGCCATTGTGTGTGATTCCCTGGAGCGCATGTGATTCCCTGGCTATGACAGGATAGTTGAGAACTGAACCAACAGGGGCAGTCCCATCCAACAGGATGAGAGAGGACAGGCAGAGAAGGAGCTTGGTCAGCTGGGTAAAAGGCTGCAGACAGCCTTATATAAATAACCTACCCATCACAACAATAGACATGAAATGAATTTGCATGTTAACACCTAAAACACTGCAGCAGGTGAGATGAGTTTGGCCAAATAGCAGACTTTGAGCAAAGGGCATTTAATGCAGAAATAGAGTAGAGGGCAAAGCATCTTCGTGTCCCAGTTACTCAGCCTAAGGCAATGGAATAGGTAAACCACACAGATCAGGTGTGACTCCAGTTCCATCTTTAGTCTGTGCTGAGCGAACAGAAAGAGAAAATTAGCCACCATTACTAATCTCCAAGTACAATGGTCCCTCTCACTGGAAGTATGCAAGCAATGCTAGTTACGATCTCCCCACCTTGCCACCCCTAATTTTGCCCTGTTGTCCCAGAGATGGGACCCATAAAACTACATCCCAGTAAATAATCAACAGCTTCAGGAAGAGGAAAATTTGATAGGAAAGTTCCCAGATATGCTCGTGGTCATCTAGAATCCAAAAACTTCAAATTGCTAAAAGGTTTCACTTACATTTTGCACGTATGTACGTTACTATCTTGGCCTAAGTCCACATCCTCAAATATTTTAGGTTGAAAGGTCTTAACACCATCCAAAAAAAAAATTAATAATTGGACTTTCCCAACCAAAGTTTGGTTAGAGGCTACAGTACATTCTAATCCAACTACGTTCTATCTCAAATCCATCTGAATGGTGAATGCCCAAGCACAGGATTGAAAATAATTTTTCAGAACACCACGTTTGGCTTTAAAACCTAAATGGCTTGGCTCCGACAAAACAATTTACAGAAGCTCCTCCTCATTTAAATTCAACAGAAGTTTCTTCATTTGGCAAGTAAGGAATGTAAAAGTAAAACAGCACATTGTGGCATCACAAGCTGTGCCAAGAGTAGAACAAAGTAGGTGCTCATTTCCATGAGCTCCTACAGCACAAATGCTGATCACTAGACTTTTGGGAGAAACTTTCCCCAACAAAGTAAGAAAAATTGAAGGGTCGCCCACCCAAGCTGTTCTCAACTGATGACCAATTACAATTACACTGGCAAAAGTCTGGGAGCAGATTATTTGTTTCATCCCTAAACCCAGACAGGCACCCAAAAGTGTGCAAAGTTTGAATATTTAATCTTTAAATTTAACTGCTGTAACAATAAGCTTTTGAATTGGCAACCATGTCGTCTGAATTTGGCTCAATAAAGTACAGTACATCAAGTACGCAAAGCTAAACCAAGCCGAAGGGAAACATTTCAATCCTGACAATGATTTTACTGTGGATGAACGGAAAGCTCTTGCATCAACTACTACAAATTACCAAAAAGGAAATTTGGGTCACTATCTAGTGAACATCATACAAGCTATACAATAGGTCGTTTGAAAAAAAACTGCTTAATATACAAATTGAACTGCTGAAAGCTGCTTAGTAGTGCATGGTAGCACAGTGGTTAGCACTGCTGCTTCACAGCTCCAGGGTCCCAGGTTCGATTCCCGGCTCGGGTCACTGTCTGTGTGGAGTTTGCACATTCTCCTCGTGTCTGCGTGGGTTTCCTCCGGGTGCTCCGGTTTCCTCCCACAGTCCAAAGATGTGCGGGTTAGGTTGATTGACCATGTTAAATTGCCCCTTAGTGTCCTGGGATGCATAGGTTAGAGGGATTAGCGGGTAAAATATGTAGGGGTAGGGCCTGGGTGGGATTGTGGTCGGTGCAGACTCGATGGGCCCAATGGCCTCCTTCTGCACTGTAGGGTTTCTATGATTCTATGATTTTGTACAGGTGCAGGTGCTGCAGTACCAACAACGCACCATGACCCGAGTCAGAACTCTGTGACATTTCCAGGTCTCAGATTAGCAGGTGAGGAGGGTCAGAGAAAAAGGCAAGAAAGAAAAGAGCAAATCGTTAGCAACAACAACTTGCAATCATATAGCACCTTGGGTCGGTTTAGCTCAGTTGGCTGGACAGCTGATGCAGAGCAATGCCAACAGCGCAGGTTCAATTCCCATACCGACTGAGGTTATTCATGAAGGCCTCGCCTTCTCAACCTTGCCCCTCGCCTGAGGTGTGGTGATCCTTAGGTTAAATCACTACCAGTCAGCTCTCCCCCTCAAAAGGGGATAGCAGCCTATGGTCATCTGGGACTGTGGCAACATTACCTTGGGTAGCATCGTGGCAGAGTGCTGCTGCCTCACAGTGCCAGGGACCCAGGTTCAATTTCAGCCAGCAGGTCACTGTCTGTGTGGAGTTTGCACGTTCCCCCAGTGTCTGCATGGGTTTCCTCCGGGTACTCCGGTTTCCTCCCACACTCCAAAGATGTGCAGGTTAGGTTGACTGGCCATGCTACATTGCCCCTTAGTGTTAGGGGGACTAGCAGGGTAAATAGATGGGGTTAAGGGCCTCCGCAGGATTGTGGTCAGTGCAGACTTGATGGGCCAAATGGCCTCTTTCTGCACTGTAAAAATTCTATGATTCTATGAACGCAGTGAAATATCGACAGTGCTTTACATAGGCGTTATTAAACAAAATTTGACACATTAGGAGATTTTATGGCGGGCAAAGCTTGGTTAAGAAGAGAAAGAGTTAGCGAGGTGTAGGAAAGAGATTCCAAATCATAGATTTGATTTGTTACATTTATTGGGACACAGTGAAAAGTATTGTTTCTTGCGTGCTATACAGACAAAACAGTGTTCACAGAGTACGTAGGGGAGAAGGAAAGGAGAGGGTGCAGAATGTAATGTTACAGTCACAGCTAGGATGTAGAGAAAGGTCAGCTTAATATATTCAAAAATCTGATGGCAATTGGGAAGAAGCTGTTCTTGAGTCGGTTGGTAAGTGATCTCAGACTTTTGTATCTATTTCCCGATGGAAATAGCTGGTAGAGAGTATATTCAGGATACCTGATCATGCTGGGTGCTTTTCTGAGGCAGAGGGAAGTGTAGATGGAGTCAATGGATGGGAGCTGGTTTGCATGATGGACTGGGCTACGATCACAACCCTTTGTAGTTTCTTACGGTCTTGGTCAGAGCAGCAGCCACACCAAGCTGTAATGAATCCAGAAAGGATGTTTTCTATGGTGCACCTGTAAAAATTGGTGAGTCATTTAGACATACCGAATTTCCTTAGCCTCCTGAGCAAGTAGAGGTGTTGGTGGGCTTTCTGGGAGACAAGCAGGGGTCTGAAAGTTGTAGGGCTGGAGGAGGTTACAGAGATAAAGGGGAGAGAGGCTGTTCAGGAATTTGAAGAGAAGTCCCTGGCACTGCTGTCCTGGGAGCCCCCCCCCAAATTACTGGCTGAAGGTGGGATTTTCCCGCTGCTGTCAATGGGATTTCCCTTTGAATCCACCCCATGCCACCAGGAAACCCACAGTGAGGGCACGCCGACAGCAGGACCAAAAGATCTCATCGGTGTGAACAGACAGAATATCTTGCCCAAAGGGTAAATGGGGCTTGGTACAAATTACAATATAGGCTAATTGGATATTTGAGTTCAGATGTAACAGATGCATGGGTTTAGGTTTCAGCATCAGATTAGCTGAGGGGCAGAGATGAATGGCAGAGTGATTCCCCAGTACAACAGATATTTTCTCTCATCAATTTATTGTACTAACTCAGCATTGTGAAGGAATGATCAAAACTAGACTGCATCTCTTCTCTCATTTTTTTCTGCATTGCTCCACAGATTTCCCTCCCAAGCATTGGTAAAACCATTTTGTAAATGCAAGGCTAATTTTTTTGATGCTGAGGGGTCTTGCTTTACATAACATGACTCTGATTGTAATTACAAAGGGACAGGGAAGCAAAAACATTACACAGTGGTCAGAATGTGATGGTATTGGAAAGGATGCAGGAAAGATTCATGAGAATGGTTTCAGGAATAAGGAATTCCAGTTAAGTAAACAGATTGACGATGCAGGGCTATTCTCCTTGGAGAAAATCAAGAGGAAATTTGATGGAGATATTCAAATCATAAGGGTTCAGCACAGAGTAGATAAAGTAAAATTGTTCCCACAGGGGGAAGGATCAAGAACCAGACAACAAAGATTTAAGGTGATTGGCAAAAGAAGCAACTGCAACACAAGGAAAACTTTTGTTTTTATACAGTGTGTGGTTAGGATCTGGATTGCACTGCCTGACAGTATGGTGCAGGCAGATTTAATTGTGGCTTTCAAAAGAGAATTAGATTATCTAGAGAAGAAAGATTTGCAGGGCTGCAGGGAAAAGGCAGAAGAATGGCACTTGGTGGATTTCTCTTGCAAAAGAGCCAGCCAAAAAAAAACAGGGTGGGCTTCCTTCTGTGCTGTAATTAGTCTATGATTCTATTCTTTCAATCAAAGAAAAGCACTAAATTTAAAAAGAGGGAAGTAGGGAGTGATATCTGGAATATCCTCTGAATTGCTAACAAGGTATGAATGGTTGCACTGACTCCATGGCCTTGTTGGAATCTCGGCTCACGAATGCTGGCATCTTGCCCCTGCCTGGATACACTTTCCAACGTTTGTCCTGAAACAACCACCAGTGGTGGTGAGATTTTCATCACCAAACTCAACGTGACCTTTTCCCCTACTCCTCTGATACCTCCTCTTTTAAGTACTTCATCTTGTTTCACCTTTCTATTAAAATCATGAAGGGATTTGGTGAAATAATCTCTGCATGGCTAATAGCAAGTTATAACGTGGTTAAAGTCAGAGCTATTAAAGCACTTAACACTTCCAAGGACAGCAGATCAATTTCAAAATTGCTGGCTTATCAATGCAAATATAATTAGTTAAGCAGAGTAGTTTTTCCCTCATTCCAATTTTTAAAATCTTTGCTCTTGTCTCCAAAGTAACTGAGGGTAGAGTTCCAAATGTACCTGTTACTGGGCCCTGAATCTACTTATTGTGGGTGAGCCATAACAGTCTTTTTAATCACAATGGTATCACACGGTGGCATGGTAGCACAGTGGTTAGCACTGCTGCCTCACAGCGCCAGGGACCCAGGTTCAATTTCCGCTTGGGTCACTGTCTGTGTGGAGTTTTCACGTTCTCCCTGTGTCTGTGTGGGTTTCCTCCGGGTGCTCCGGTTTCCTCCCACATCCTGAAAGACGTGCTGGTTAGGTGCATTGACCCGAACAGGCGCCGGAGTGTGGCGACTAGGGGAATTTCACAGTAACTTCATTGCAGTGTTAATGTAAGCCTTATTTGTGACTAATAAATAAACTTTAACTGACATCAATCCTATGCTTACGCAATATCCACAGATTTACACACTCCGACAAGGGTCACTAAAGAGCAAACAAGGCTCTTGCCAATCTGTTCTTCTCTCAAGCATAAAAATACAAATAAAAATGATAGCAACCCCAATGCCCCACATCCACCCCACCCACCTCAGTTTAGATTGACTAGACACTGAAGACCAAAGACTGAATTTGAAACATTCTTTTTTGTATGATCCAATATCATACAATGTGACCCACATACACAGGCATTTGTGAAAGTCAGTTTGTAAAAACTGTTAGAAGTCTTGATGTGAGCAGGACCCCAATAAAATATACATGCATTTGCACCACAGCACAGACACCGACCTAATGTTTCTTACACTGAAGCTTTCGAGAGGCCAGGATTTGTTTCAAACCTTGCCACAGAACATCTGATGTCTCCATTAACTTCCTGTGTAACTTGAGTGCAGCCTAAGTGCTCAGGTTGTATATCTGGACCTTGCTTGTATAGAAAGTCTGCAGATAGCACAGTAACTAATTCAAAGGCATCCAATATATTCATTTCAGAGCAATCGGAAGATCAATACAGAATGCATTTATGCAGTCATTACAAGTGATTCAGCAGAGATATCACTGCTATTACCAGTCTTGATTAAACATACAAGCAAGTATGTCTCATAAGTTCAAAATAATAACGAAGCAACAAATGTTGCCCAGTTTGCTGTATCTTTACAGAGTACATTGAGAAATTTAAAAACAAGCTTCAAGACAAAAAGGGCAGGAAAATAAAAGTTACAGCCTGAAGGCTGTTTCAGCTCTTCCTGCAGCACACATCACTGCCCAACTGAAAAGGCAGCCAGGTGACTAGTAATACCACAAGGAATGCTTACTGCATTCTATGGTCATTCAACCACTAGATATTGCCTCCTATTTGTATGAAAGCATCCAAACTGCACCAACAAACCAATGACAACACCATTAAAATCATTATTTGGAAAGAAAATATCAACACCCTAACAATCAAATTTCCAGTAAGAGAAGACTAAATCTTTAAAAATTGAAGCTTCAATGTTTGCCTAGCTCCATGAAAATGACTGCAAAACAATGAATGTTGAAATTTGCATTCAAATTTGGAAAAAAGGTGAAATGTCTTGAACAAATGTGTCTGGCACAAGTGTGTGAAAGAAACTCAAAGCAATTTAGGGTAAGAAAAAGGATAATTGCAGCTTTAGATATGCAATGAACCCTTCAACAATTAAAAAGATAATAAGATTATTCAACACTACAATTTCTCAAAGCAATGACTGAACTGAAATGAACAGAGTGTTGCACAAAACATCTCAACTGAAATTGGTTTTACATTTTTAATCATAGATGTTAGTTGTTTTTTATTTGTTCATGGGATGTGGGCATCGCTGGCTGGATCAACATTTATTGCCCATCCCTAATTGCCCTGAACTAAGTAGCTTGTTAGGCCATTTCGAAGAACAGTTACAAGTCAACCATATTGAATAGAAGTTGAACAGTGATTTTTGAAGCACAAATTCAAAACCAATAATTAAACTGTTTAACTGTTGCTTCGTATTGCAGGAAGATCAGACTAGAAATAAAAGTACTCACGTAATTCTGATTTGGGCTGAGTTTCTCTGATAAAGAAACATATTTTTGTATGTATGATGTAAATTCGGACATGAGGTACAATTTCAGAATATTTTTGTACTGCTTTCTGGAACGGTTTTAATTACAACAAAATGTAAAATCAAAAGTCCTGAAATAAATTATACTTCAGTAATGAAAATAAGAGAAAAAAAGGTTTCTTGTTTAAGTCAATACATCACATCCTTCTGAATTCTCCATACATAGAACTGAAATCATTCTTGGTCAAAATTCCTCTAAGGCGCTAATCCCAAGTGCTGATTCAGCCGAAACCTCTCACCAACTAGTATCAAATTCTTACTTCATTCTTGAAAGGAAAGATTTTTTAAAAATTAAGTGCATGCATGTTAGCTCCTCAATTGCTAGCCATCTTTACACACTTGAAATTTTCAGCACATGTTAAAGTGAACTGTCTCCCCCATCCAAACTGAGGATAACCATTTCATGTACAAAATGCCATTTTGTCAGCAATGTGATGCCTGTCATTCATGTACATGACACTGTTTGTTGTAGGTCAGATTTTAAGATATGAGCGGGTGGTCATACACACACCAAAATTTGGATGCAACTAATCACAGATTACCATGTTCAAGTAGTTTACTTTATACTAGATACACTAGCACACAATTAATTGGACCAAGATTTAAACAGAGGAGTTCCATGGTTAAAAAACTTTGCGACTGATAATACAATAAGCTACTGCATATTTTAGGATATAATGTTCAATATGCACTCAACATCATTCCTCATTCTGACTCAGAGGGCACTCTCACCTGAGTCAGAAGGTCATAGATTCAAGCCTCATCCCAGAAACTTAATGGGCACAAAAATCAGGCTGACACTCCAGTGCAGTACTGAAGAAGTGCTGCACCGTAGGAGGTGCCATGGGTGGAATGTTAAACCAAGGCCCTTCTCAGGTAGACGTGAAAGATCCCACAGTACAATCTGAAGAACAGCAGAAGAGTTCTGGCCAAGATTTATCCCTGAACCAAAATAAATCACCTCCTGACTCCCCAAAACCTGTCCACAATCTACAAGGCACAAGTCAGAAGTGTAATGGAACTCTCTCCACTTGCCTCAATGCAGCTCCAACAACACTCAGAAGCTTGACACCATCCAGGACGAAGCAAACCACTTAATTGCCATCCCATTCACAAACATTCATTCCCACTGCAACCCATGCACTGTGGCAACAGTGTGGACCATCTATCGACAAGATAGACTGGAACACCAGCACTTGTAAGTTCCTCTCCAAGAAACACACCATCCCGACTTGGAAATATATCACCATTCCTTCACTGGAACTTCCTCCTTAGAGCACTTGTGGTGTAGGTACACCTACATGGACTGCAGCAGTTCAAGAAGGCAGCTCATCACCAGCTTCTAAAGGGCAGTTAGGGATGGACAATAAATGCTGGCCTGGCCAGCAATGCCCATGAATGAATTTTTAAAATTGTATTCCCATTTCTGCACGTGGGACCTTGCTTTATGCAAACTAGCTTCTGCATTTCCTACATTGCAACAGTATTTACACTTCAAAAAATGTAGCTGGCCATAAAGTATGATAACATGCATGAAACCTAAAGCTTGCTAACATGAGTTTCAAAGGGCAGAACTTGTTAATTATTCTTGAGATGAATATCTCTGACAAGGCCAGCATTTAAGAAAATGCCCTAAAGAAAATGGTGGGGAGCCACCTTCTTGAACCACTAGAGTCCGTGTGGTGTCGGTATACCGACAGCACTGTTTGGGAGGCAGTTCCACAATTTTGACCCAGCTGCAGTGAAGAAAAGGCAAAATATTTTCAATTCAAGATGGTGTGCAATTTGGAAGGGAACTTGCAGGTAGTGGTGCTCCCATATGTCTGCTGAACTTGTTCTTCTGGAGGTAGAGGTCAAAGATTTGGAAGGTGCTGTCAAAGGAGTCTTGGTGAGTTGCTGCAGTGCATCATGTTAATGGCACACACTGCTGCCATGTGGAGGAAGTGTGTGTTGGGGTGCTGATGAAGCGGGAAGCTTAAGTGAATGTTAAAGTATATTTATTAGTCACAAGTAAAGCTTACATTAACACTGTAATGAGGTTGCTGTGAAATTCCCCTAGTCAAGGACAAACAGCAAAGACAATTACAGCACAGGAACAGGCCCTTCGGCCCTCCAAGCCTGCCCGACTTAACTAAAACCCCCGACCCTTCCAGGGACCATATCCCTCTATTCCCATCCTATTCATGCATTTGTCAAGGCACCCCTTAAAAGTCACTATCGTATCTGCTTCCACTACCTCCCCCGGCAACAAGTTCCAGGCACCCACCACCCTCTGTGTAAAAAATCTGCCTCGTACATCTCATTTAAACCTTGCCCCTCGCACCTTCAACCTGTGCCCCCTAGTAATTGATTCTTCCACCCTGGGAAAAAGCTTCTGACTATTCACTTTGTCCATGCCTCTCATAATCTTGTAGACTTCTATCAGGTCACCCCTCAACCTCCATCGTTCCAGTGAGGACAAACCAAGTTTCTCCAACCTCTCCTCATAGCTGATGCCCTCCATACCAGGCAACATCCTGGTAAATCTTTTCTGTACCCTCTCCAAAGCCTCCACATCCTTCTGATAGTGTGGCGACCAGAATTGAACACTATATTCCAAGTGCGGCCTAACTAAGGTTCTATAAAGCTGCAACATGACTTGCCAATTTTTAAACTCAATGCCCTGGCCGATGAAGGCAAGCACGCCATATGCTCCTTGACTAGTCGCCACAGTCCGGGTCAATGCACCTAACTAGCATGCCTTCCGGACTGTGGGAGGAAACCAGAGCATCCGGAGGAAACCCACGCAGACACAGGGAGAATATCCAAACTCCACATAGACAGTGACCCAAGGGCGGGAATCAAAACCAGGTCCCTGGCGCTGTGAGGCAGCAGTGCTAACCGCAATGCCACCGTGCCGCCCATATGTGAAATGTGGAATAACAATTACATTCAACCCATCCTGCATTTTCATAAAGATACTTCTTCCATTCAGTTAGGAGTCAAATACAGTGTTGATATTTAAATATTAAAGTGAAGTATATTTATTAGTCACAAGTAAGGCTTACGTTAACACTGCAATGAAGTTACTGTGAAATTCCCCTTAAGGAAATTAAGCTGTAGAAACATGCCTTCTAAAAGCTTTGAGCAACAAACTTTACAGGCTCCAGTGGACCTGCAAGGACCTCACCCATTCCCCCATTTCCTCACATCCCTGTAATTTTTTTCCTTCAAAAATTTATTAAATTCTCTTTCAGAGACTACAAGTGAATCAGTTTCCACCACCCTATCAGACAATGCTAAATCTTGACAATTGTGTAAACATGTTTTTTCCATGTGGCATTTCTGGTTCTTTTGCCAATCACCATAAGTCTTTACCCTCTGGTAAGTCACCCTTCAGCCACTGGGAACAGTTTATCATTATTTACTCAACCCAAACTATTCATGACTTTAAATATCTCTATCAAATCTCCTCTTAGCCTTCCCTGCTCTGAGAACAACCATAATTTCTCCAGTCTCTATAACTGTACTGTATCCCTGGAACCATCCTAATAAATGTTTTCTGTACCCTCTTCATGAAAGTGCGGTGACTAGAACAGGACAGAATGTTCCAAACTGGGACCAAACCAGTCTTTTATACAGATTGCACAACCTCCTGGTTTTTATGTTCTATGTTTCTAACTTAAATTGCATAGGGGTGTCCAAAATTGCGATAGAGTAAATAAGAAGAAACTGGTTCCAGTGGTAGAAGGATCAGTAGCCAGAGGACACAATCCTCACAACACTTAAGAAGCATTCAGATAAGCACTTGAAATGCCATAGCATACAAGGCTATGGACCAAGTGCTGGAAAATGGGATTAGAATTGAAAGACGTTTGATGGCTGGCACACAATAGGCCAAAGGACCTCTTTCTGGGCTGTAAAATTCTGGGACTCTATGACACTGGTTTAAGATAAGTGACATAAGAACTTGAAGCAACATGAAAAAAAATGCACAAGTTATGATCTGGAATGTGTTCCCTGAAAGGATGGAGGAAACAGATTCAATAATAACTTTCAAAAGAGTGAAAATATGTTGGGCTATGGCAAAAAGGACAGGGGAATGTCATAAATGCATACTTCTTTCAAAGAGTTGGTACAAGAACAATGGACCGAATAGTCTCCTCCTCTGTTGTAACATTCTATAATTCAGGTCTTTTGATCTAAAGTTAAGATAACCTCTGCAATTTAAAATTTCATCAGGACCCTTTCATTGCTCCACATCCTGACAGCACATTCCCAGTTCACATGCAAAATCAATTTCTCTCATAGCTCTGTTCTATGTTAGTTCTGTCTTTGGTCTACTTCTGTGTTCATAGAATCATAGAAACCCTACAGTGCAGAAGGAGGCCATTCGGCCCATCGAGTCTGCACCGACCACTATCCCACCCAGGCCCTATCCCCACATATTTTACCTGCTAATCCCTCTAACCTACACATCCCAGGACTCTAAGGGGCAATTTTTTTTTTTAACCTGGCCAATCAACCTAACCCGCACATCTTTGGACTTGTTGTGTTGTGTTGTGTGACTGTACTCATTCACGAGCACCCAGTGAGAAAGCTAACCTGGAAATGCTTTTTTCTGATTTTCACCTACTAGTGTCATAATGATAAGTGAGGGTTCTCAATTAAATAAACCATGAGCTTTATATTTGGAGTTTCAAATTTGCATCAGATCTTTCATTCACCACCCTCCCTGCAAAAAATGAAACTACAAATAAAAATTTGAATTCATTTTTTCAGATCATTTTCTTACTTTGAATTAAACAATAATTTGGTTAACCATAATGGATACCTTTTCTAGGAGATTACATCTGTTCCTGCCAATCCACTAATCATGTGCATCAAGACATTGTGCTCCATGTAAAGTACATGTAGCTACCATTCCCTTACTGCACTATAGATTTTTTGAGGGGTGGGGAGGGGGAGAAACTAGAATTGTTATATGTTAACAGTTGAAACTATAGTCGTACAAAAAGTACTATGAATCCAAGTTTGAAGGTTTGAAAAATGTTAACAGGAACATGGCACAGTACATGATACAGAAGATCATTACCGTCTTGCACCGAATGGGTTGCACTCTTGATAGCTACACACTTTAACGCACAAGCATTCACTGTTTAAAAGATAGGTTTCAACACAAACCTCAACAAATAAATCACAAAAATCCGTCACTTGGCCATTTTTATAAGCACCCTTAAGACCTTTAAATAATTTCATTAGACTGGGAGCCCTACAAAAGGTTATTGTAAATAATCAGGGTGTTCCATCTAGTTTTTGTATAACACAGGGAACAACGTGTTTTATTGCAGCAGTATAGTGAGAACTTGGTGCTAGGACGAATAAACACAAAAGTCTTAACAGCAAAACATTGTGGAGATTTGAAAGATCCTACACCATTCAAACACCATTTAATTTGATGATAAAATACTATCTTAATAATCTGGTAAAATGTGACTGCCTACTCCGCAGCTTGACAGTTGGAACATATAAAGAAACAGTACGTGGACGTTTGACGACCGTCCTGCCAGAGATGTTTCAAATAACTGTCGAAGTGACATTTGGAAGAGATCCTGTCTACCGCACTACAACTCAAACAAGGATAATTCGGCAAGTGTGCTAAATACAATGCAATCCATCACACTGCATGAGGCTACGTTAACGGAAGAATGGGTCAAAATAAAAAGTGATCCGCTGAACGCACAACACACATTACAGTCGAGAAGCAACGAGCTGGAAGGAGAACATAAACCTGTTCAGAACCAGATTGTGCTTGGCAACAATGGCAAATGCAGCCACAATACAAGAAATAATGACTGCGCGAAGACAGGAGTGGGAAGAATGGAGCAAACGAATGTGAATGACCGGTTATGTTGGGGAAAAGGGGGGGGGGGGGAAGAGAAAGCAAGCATTGATAGTGTTCCTTACCCAAGGCTCCCTGCTCGATGGTCATGACGATCTCATCCATTAAGACCATGCGAAATTCCACCTCCTCCTCGGCGCATTTGTGTCGGAGGGCGCGCTCGATCTCCTGCTGCGGGTAATCCTGCAGGATCCGGCGATCTGTCACGAACCAGACCCGGGCGGACATGATTCGGGCCACCGAAAATAAAAACGGACGGGCAACCCCGGCGGGGGGGGGGGGGGGGGGTAGGGGGTGAGGGGAGGGGGTTGGGGGGAAAAGAAAGAAAGAGGATCAGGTTTCGGGGAGTGGGAGCCGCTGGTGCTGATGATGGTGATGGGCGAGGAGCGGAGCCAGCCTGAGAAAGAAGCGGGGGTCGTCGTTCCTGAGGGGCGGACGCCACTTCACCGCCCGAGGGGGAGGGGGCTGCAAGAGGGAGGGGGAAGAGAAGGGAAGGGGGGGGGGGGGGGGGAGGATGTTGGAAGAGAGGATGAGTGGGAAGCCTGTGAAGAAGAACGAAATAAATAAATGAGATTACCGTTAAACTAGATGTCAGCCCCTGCCCGACCGCTTCGGTCGGTCGATGCCTGGGTCGGGTTGGCCGCTAACTGACGGCTTATAACCAAGCTAGGAGGGATTGGGGGGGGGGGAGGGAGGGGGGAATTAAACGGTGAAAATAGCGGGGTAAACTCTCCCCCTCACAATCACTTCAAGAGAAGAATCTCGAAGCGGCTGAAGGGGAAAGTGATTGTTTTTCCTCCCCCCCCCTCCCTTTCGATCAGGGCGGGTGACGGTTATTCTCTTTGTTTTGTGTTTATGTTGAAGTTATTTCTTCCCCCCCCCTCACGGCCTGTGAACAGCTCCTCAAACCGCTCTCTGCACCCCCCCCCCCCCCCCTTTTCGATCTCGCTCTGTGTGTGTGTTTTTTTTCCCCTCAGCTAGACAGACACAGCGCCAGCGCTCAGGATTTTGTTGTGTGACTGAGGCGACCCCGGGGGAGGGAGGGGGTGTTGGTCAGGCGCCCAGCCTCCACTGCGCCTGCGCCCTGGCTCTCTGCCCTCTGATTCTAGTTCGCGCGCGGAGCTGCCCGCGTGCCGGCCGCCCGATCCGTTCGGCGCGCTTTGTGGAGCCTGCGCAGGAGGCTCTCCAGCACCACTCCGCCCCCCCCCCCCCCCCCCCATCGCGCGCGCGAGCGAGCGAACCCTTGTTGTCCTTCGCTTTAGCCGTTCACGCGCGCTCTGACCCCTCCCCCCGCCTGTGTGAGCCTCAACCCCCGGGGCGGGCGCCTGCAACCCGCGCACGCGCGCCCTCCCCAATCTCTTTGACTGACTTGATGAAGGAGCAGCGTTCTGAAAGCTCGTGATTCCCAAATAAACTTGTTGGACTTTAACCTGGTGTTGTGAGACGCCTTGCTGTGCCCATCCAAGTCCCAAGGTGGGCATCATGGCTCTCTTTAATAACTGGAAAATCTCAGCAGGTCTGGCAGCATCTGTAAGGAGCTGACATTTTGAGTCCAGATGACCCTTCGAGTCCAGATGACCCTCTCTTTAATCTTCCGTCGTCGCCGCGGCTGCTGGATGGAGTCTCGCTTCACCTCATAACCGCACACCCCCCAACCCTACGTCAAGGACATTGGAAAGGCGACTTTTCATTCGTCGTTTCAACGTGGATTTTTTTGGTTTTTTTCAAGGCCAAACTTGCTTCATTTTTTTATTTTATTCATGTCACAAGTAGGCTTACATTAACACTGCAATGAAGTTACTGTGAAAGTCCCCTAGTCACCACACTCTGGCGCCTATTCGGGTACACTGAGGGAGAATTTAGCATGGCCAATGCACCTAACCAGCATGTCTTTCGGACTGTAGGAGGAAACCAGAGCACCCAGAGGAAACCCATGCAGACATGGGGAGAATTTGCAGACTCCACACAGTGACTCAAGCCGGGAATAGAAGCCGGGTCCCTGGTGCTGTGAGGTAGTAGTACTAACCACTGTGCCACCGTGCTGCCCACACCATGCAAAGAGCTAAATTGTTCAAAAAAAGAGCCCAACTCTCGAGGTCTGGATGACAGCAGTTGCGGGTGTCTTGGTACTTACTTTATGATTCTGTGATTCTTACTCAATGTGCCCGAACAGGCGCCAGAGTGTGGCGACTTGGGGATTTTCACAGTGATTTCATTTGCAGTGTTAATGTAAGCCTACCTGTGACACTAATAAATAAATTTAAACTTGCCAAGTCCATGGCAGATGTTTGAGCATCAATGAAAGAGAGACCGGTGACCAACCCAGAGCAGCTGAGGATGTTGCCACTGGCCTTGCAACTGGGTCCTCCTGTCCCAGCTGCAGTCACAATCCGTCAGCACAGCCATCCAGCCGAAGACAGGGGGGAGTATGCATCCCTTTTAACAGCATCAGCTGCCATATTCAGGCAAGGGTGGTAAGCCTTTACGTTTCAGTAAGAGTCAGTAAGAGTGGATGATCATAAAAAACAGGCGGCAATTTGGGCCATCCAGCCTGTTCCGCTATTCAATAAGAACACGGCTGATCTGTTGTATGACCTTAACTCCGCTTTCACTCTCTTGATTAAAAATCTGTCTGACCCAATCTTTTCAATTGCCCAAACGTCACTGCTCGCCAGGGAAGAGAGTTCCAAAGAACAGCAGCCTTCTGAGAAGAAATTCCTCCTCATTTCTCTCTTAAATGGGAGATCCTTTGATTTTAAACTGCACCCACTGTTTCTAGATTCCCCCATGAAGGGGAAACATTTTCTCAGCATTTACCCTCTAAGCGGGGGGGGGGGGGGGGGAGGGGGGGCTTAGAGACTTATATATTTCGATGAGATCACCTCTCAATTCCAATCAGTACATGCCCAATCTGCTCAATCTTTCCTCATAAGACAATGCTTTCATCCCAGGGATCAGTCTCGTGAACCTTTCCTGAACTTCTTCAATGCAAGTATGTCCCTCATTAAGTAAGGAGAATAGAACTGTACACTGTACTTCAGGTGTGAGGGTCTCACCAATGCCCGCTACAGCTTTATACTCCATCCTCTTTGCAATGTCAGCAGTCTATTTACCTTCCTGTTCTTGCATGCTAATTTTTTGTGGTTCATAGAAAATGACACTCAGATCCCTATATATTGCAGCATTCTGCTGTCTTTCTCCCTTTAACTATTCTGCTTTTCTATTCCTGCCAAAATGGGTAACCTCACATTTGCCCACATTATACTTCATTTTCCAAATTTTTGCCCATTCAATTAACATCCATATTCCTTTGCAGATTCTTTGCATCCTCCTCACATTTTACTTTTCTACTGATCTTTCTGTTGTAGCCAAATTTGCTAATGGTACAGTCGGTCCCTTCATCTAAGGCATTAGTGTAGATTGTAAATATTTGAGGTCTCAGCACAAATCCCTCAACAAGTTACAGTGCTTCGCCCTCAGCAGAACCTCTTTCTTAGTCCTACTTATGTCATTGGTACCCATCTGGTCCGCAACAACTCGATCTTCCCTCTCCAACTGCAAGTTCTTCTCCAGCCCCGAGCAGATGTCCCAAACCCTAGCATCTGGCAAGCAACTCAGCCTTCTGAATGCTTGCTATAGGCTGCAGAGAACAATGTTAATCCCCCGACTATTCTGTGCCCCTACTCCCACTACATTCCTGTTAACTACCCCAACTTTGACATCACACTTTGACTTTTTTTCAGAATGGAGATAGTCCACACACAAATCCTACTATTTTTTTTAAACTGAAAGTTAAGATAGCTAGATATATGAACAGCACCTCCTCCCTCACTCTCCAGACTCACACTCTGTGACGAGCTGCCCTCAGTGACCAGTTGCTGTCTTTGTGCACTTAGCAAAACCACCTCTATTTATATTGGTTGAAATTCTACAGAAATAAGTAAGTACTACTGGCTAGAGAATCTAGTTCAAACTATTTACTCTTTGATTTTGGAAAGAGATTAACCCTTAAAATTAACCCTTAAATTCCATCACCAAATTCCCAAGTCATACTCCAATCAGCTGTACTCACAGATCAGTAGCTATCTTCATATTTGGTTCCCGAGGAGATGCCCTCAACCCTGAGACCTGGGAAGCAACACAGCTTTCGAGTCTCCTGCTCTTAGCTGAAGAGAACAGTATCCATTCCCCTAAACTGCCCCCAGCTACAACTGCATTCCTTTCTACTTTTCTCCCTACCCCACTCACCTCCCCCCTCCCCGCCACCCCTTGAATGACATGGTGCCAGTCAGTTTGCTCATCCTCCCTGCAGTTTCTGCTCTCGTCCACACAACGCTGCCACATTTGTAGTCATATCCTCCTGTCCCTGATTAATCTGAAGAACCTAGTTTAAGAGGTGTGACTGCCTCCAGGGACAAAATGTCTAGGTAACCCTCCCTGACGCATCATACTGTCTGAAGCATGCACTCCAGCCCATCAACTCTGAGCTGAAGCTCCTTGAGCTGCAGATACTGCCAATGTGGTTGCCATGGATCACCAAATACCCAAGTTTGCACTCAGGCCTTGTTACACTCTTTGTGATAGCAAAACTTGTTTACATCTATAGAGGACTGATAACTCGTACCAAAGTTGCAACTGCTAAATCAACTTCCTTTTTTTTAAGTCATGTAAGGGGTATGGCCATCACTGACTTGGCCAGCAAGGATTGCCCATCCCTAATCTCCCTTGAGAAGCTGGTGGTAAGATGTTTTATTGAACCACTACAGTCCATGTAGTAGCACAGGGGATATGCCGCCAGGCCATGAGGTTACAGATTGTGTTTGAGTACAATTCTGCTGCTGCTGATAGCCCACAGCGCCTCATCGATGCCAGTCTCAAGTTGCTGGATCTGTTCGAAGTCTACACCAGTTTAGCACGGTGGTCACAGCACATAATTCAAAGGATGGCATGCTCAATGTGAAGATGGGACTTCACCTCCACAAGGACTATGTGGTGGACACTCCTAGCGATACTCTCAGGGACAGATACATCTGTAGCAGACAGGTTGGTGAGGATGCATTCACGTATGTTTTTCCTTTTTGTTGGTTCCTTCACCACCTGCGGCAGACCCAATCTGAAGGCTAAGCCATTTAGAACGCGACCAGTTTTGTCTATGGTGATGCTACTGAGCCAATCTTTGTGATGGACATTGAAGTCTCCCATCCAGAATAATTCTGTGCCCTCATGGAGGAGTACTGATTCATCGGTTACCAGAAGTTCAAATTAATCTGACTTAAAACATTGGCTCTATTTTCTCTCCACAGACGCTGTCAGACATGAGATTTTCCAGTATTTTCCATTTTTGTTTCAATTCCAGCATTCACAGTATTTTGCCTTTATTCAAATCAATCTCTTTTTGATAGAGACATTGGAGCTGACATCAAGTGTATTTTTCCAGATCTCACCACGTGCTGTGGAATGATAGATTGTTAGTTCTGTAAACAGGCTGTAGTGCAGTAATGAGTGACGTGGCATCCCGGACACTTAGGTATACATGCACATAAAAATATGGTTCCTAAATCTTTTCGAATAATATAACAAAGAGATTTGAGCACAATAATGGGAAATATAAAATAGATGTGTTGCTGGATTGTGAGTCAATGATAGTCAGTGAGCACAGAGGTGATGGTTGAATGAGACATGGTTGAAGATAGCATACGGGCAGCAGAGTTTTTCATGAATTTGTTTCTGGAGGGTGGAAGGTGGGAGACTAGCCAGCAGAGTATAGGAATAGTCACGTCTTTAGGCAACAAAAGAGTGGATTAAATTTTAAGCAGCAGATTACCCATGACATCAAAGTTAAACAATTTGAGTTAACTCAGATTAATTCAATATTTTAAAGCGCAGAGCACAAATAGGATTTTGTGATTCATGCTAAGACTTAGGATTTATTTTCGAGAAAACCATAGGCTGCAGTCACTGCACTTTAAAGTAAGTCAGAAATATTGTGTAAAATTAACAGACCAGTGCCTCGGTGCTATGACAGAACGACTGGAATCTTCCATTCTGGTGTCAAGGTTTGGTGATAGGAAGGCCGAACATGCACCATCTTGTGCTCATCACATATTCATGCACAAGAAGCTCATTGATCCTTGCAGCAGGATGGGCGGGAAGTTGCCATCGTCGCTGCTGCCTCATGGGACCGAAGATCCGGATGTCATGTTTAAAGGGCATCTGGACAGCCATTCATTCGCTCACTGCGGGCCAGGGGCATCCATCTGGTTGTCATTCAACATTCTGCCAAGACCAGAATGTCTCACAGAAGACTCTCCTGTAGACTGTCCAGGAAAGATGGGAGATGCTGTTTCCCAGGTCATGACAACAAGAAGTCCTCCCATCTGACCATGGTAGCCCGATCGGAGGTCACAGCAGAGGTTAATGCCCACAGGAGAATTACTCAGCAGCTGCACTCTGCCAGGGTAAGTGGCATAGTCTACTCACTGCAAAGTGGCACTCATAAGGGCATCCGAACGGCCTTCTCCTATGTTCCAGTCTTGCTATCTTCCTAACAGGCAGTGTAAGTGTGTGCGTGTACAGGGATGTCAGGCAGGAGTTTGGCTTGCAGGACTCAGCAGCAGGTGAGACATGTGCACTGAATGTGTGCCAGCCACTCCATTTTCCCAATGTTCGATCAGTTGTAGGACATCCTGCTTGTTATTCACTTACTGGTCAGGAGCTTGCACAGGCACGTATACTCCTAAACAGCTCATGCACCCATTGGGATGACAATCAATACTTCTGTCTGTCTGCAGGACAATATAATTCACAACAGGAGGGAGTGAGCAAGACTAGAGGCATCATGCCCAATATTAAAATCCTTACAAGGAGGAGGCCACCCCCGAGCTAGCCAGGGAAAAATTGAACCATGCCTGCTCTGAAGGTGAGAATGAACTCCCCCAGCAAGCCAGTGAGGATGCCTCCAATCTGCAGCTGTCAGATGTGGTGATTCAAGTGAGGCATTGCTCTAATAAGTGAGCCTGCTTCGCCATCCACTAAATCCTTTTCTCCAATCCAGGTACCAGCAAGAAAAAAACAGGAGGACCACTAAGGAGACCAACCGGAGAACTAGTCCCAACCCCACCTCTGTGGATGGTGCCTCAGAAACTTCAGGATACACTGTCATGGCGTTCATCTGCACCCTCTAACACTCACCCTCGGTGGCTGCATGTTCTAGAATAGGCCTGGGATCTCAATCTGGTGAGCACATCATTGGCATGTCTCCATGATTGATAAGCAAGTGACAGCTGATGTCTTTGGCACTGGACTGCTGGAGACCAGGCCCCTGATGAGCCCCATGTAGATCATGGGTCTCTGGACTCATCCATAAGAGGCTTGTTGGAAATGCAGAGACAGACAGAAGAACATCAAGCAGAGATGCCAGAGGCCAAAGGCTGGAGGAGTCTGTCCATATTCTGTCTGCTGTCATGGCTCTGGCATGCAAGTGTTTGGTTGCCTCCATGGAAAGGGTGGCAGCCACCTTGGAGAGGCACGTCCAGCAGAACCTACAGTGATTGCCAGATATGCATTCAGATCTGCAGTCCTTTGCTCTAGTCATGGGAGTTGTGCAGTAGTGGCTAGGCCAGAAGGGAATAAGGCACCTTGACCTCCCTCCAGGTGCCCCTTCTTGTCAGGGAGGTGCCATCGAGCAGCCACACCGAGGAGGAGTGCCAGCCAGGCACCCTCGGGGCTTCATGACAGGACACTTGATGTTCCATCTTCCCTCTGCTTGTGATGCCCATTGCCCCCAACAGGTCAGGCTGAGGAAGGTGCATCTGCACCTGAGCAGGAGAACCAAAGGATACCTGCCAAAGTCACCAATGTCAACAGGGCACAGCAGTCAGCAGTTGTTCTCCCCCTCAGCTATAAATGCTGGGGCTGCCCCTAGAAGTAGTAATAGAAAAATTAAGATTAAGAAGTTTTCAAGGCATACAAGTAGCACAGGTACACAACCACTGCATATATAATCCCACATGTGCACTGCTAAGCACTAGCTATCATTTGTGAGTGTGAAGCCGAAGCACACATCATACAAGCCATTACTTGCAGCTCACCATGTTCTGGCCTCTGAAAATTATGTCTGTGCAAAATGTTCAGCAAGATCATTGCATCTCCTGCTGCTGTTGCCCTGAGGTAAGGTGTGGCTAGATAAAATGAACATTCAAGGGGAGTTAAACATGCTCTGTGAGTGGCAAAGAACATTGTAGATGCAGTTTCAGGGTTGAAATAAGCTGTACACTGTCTTCTTAACAGTAGAGAACCAGAGGTTTCCTCACATGTTTGGAGAAAGCTGTGTTGGCCAGACTTGATGATTTGTCGTTTTGAGCTAACATGGAGGTGAAGGCTCCAGGTGAGGAGGCAATGGTTAAATGTGCTTTGACTGCAAGAGGGATTGTGTTTAAAATTAAAATAATGTCCATGCAGTTGATTGAAACCCTTGTGAGACGCCACGTAGAGATTTCTTTGGTCTGTTTCCCTCAGCAAGACATTCCTCCTTGGTAGCACAGGGTTGTGCAGGGTGCAGAAAACAACGATGGTCTGGGACATTCTCTATTTGAGTATTGGAAAGCCCTGCATGAGTGGTCCAAACATATGCACCTCATTATTATCATCTTCTAAACTGTGGACCTTGTGAAGGCACATGAGGCATTGTAGCCCTCCTCAGAACACTCTGCTATGGCGAACTGGTATGATAGGCCATGTCTTCTGGGCATATCCCTTGTCACCATGAAACCAGCCCTGCACTGATGAGGTCCTTCAAAAACTTGTGGCACCCACGAATGGTTCAGAATGTAGGTATCATGAGAGCTCCCTGGGAACCAAGCACAGACATGCGGGATTGTCTTCTGTGATCAAATATCAGCTGCATGTTTAAAGAATGGAAACCTTTCCTATTGACAAATGTGAGTGGCTGTTGCTAGGGAGCTCTCAAGGCCATGTGTGTGCAGTCAATACCTCATTGCACTTGCAGGAAACTTGCAATTACTGCAAAACCCAACACTCTTGTTGCCTGGCTTTTGGGGTCCTGATGGAAATAGACAAATTGGTGCACTCTAATGGACATCTATCATCTCTCCAGGTGCACGTTTGTGTTACTAACTCGGAGATTCCACACAGCTCCCCAGTGAAGCTCTGGAAGGAGCCACTGGCAAAGAGGATTAAGGCACATTGACTTCTAAGGCCATCGGCATGGCATTGTCTCCACAGGCCCTCGTGGAGGAGCTGGCAAATGTCAGCAACCACATTTCAGAACATTCAAAGGCACCTCCAGCTTTGCCTTTCATTCATCTGTAGCTTGGCGCACTGTCTGCATTGTACCCATGGTGAGGCCAATGCTCGCTGTTGCACTGGCTCCTGTTGCCAGCATCCTGACCTTCTAGAGGCCCCACTGCCTCTTATTGCTCCTCCTGGCACTGTGCCAACCTGAGCCAGTCACCCCTCTTCTTCATCTGGCCTGGAGCCTATATCATCTAGGCCTCTGCGGATCTGTGAACAAATTGCAGAAATCAATCTTGTTAGCGTACTCTTTGCAGATTTTCTTCTATCTCAGAGCCACCTAACCAGTCCTAGGCCCTGTGCCTGGCTTCTGTCTAGGCATAGCATTCCCACCTTGAAGACAAGCTGGAGGATCAGAGATGAGTGTTCCTCCTCCTGTTCATACATGACTGTACATGGAGACATTGCTCTTGACTGGGATGATGACAGTCATGTGTGAGAATCCTCCCTCAGACTCTATTCAATTTGTCTCCATAGAGAGCCATTGCCTTGGCAGAGTAGGAAGACTAACCACACGAGTCCTTGTCAGCTGTGACCATTCACCTGGGAGGATGGAGGTTTGGAGTAGGGAGTTTGGTGCCATCCACCAGCCATGCCCCTTGGAGGCATCTACCTTCTCCCTCCCTTCATCTCTGCCTCTGACAGCAGTAGATTGCAATCGCACACAATGAACAGCAGCTTCAGATCTTGCTGGGATCTCAATGTTAAGAGACCCATGAATGAGGGAGGAAACTTACTGCCGAGTGGCTGTTCCATAGAGAGGAGAACACACTTGAGCATGGTTAGGAAGGCAAATGGAATTTTGTCCTTCATTGCTAGAGGAATGGAGTTTAAAAAAACAGCGAGGTTATGTTGCAGCTGTATAAGGTGCTGGTGAGGGCACACCTAGAGTACTGTGTACAGTTTTGGTCTCCTTACTTGAGAAAGGATGTACTGGTACTGGGGGGGGCGGGTGCAGAGGAGATTCACTAGGTTGATTCCGGAGTTGAGAGGGTTGGCTTATGAGGAGAGACTGAGTAGACTGGGGTTATACTTATTGGAATTCAGAAGAATGAGGGAGGATCTTATAGAAACATATAAGATTTTGAAGGGAATGGATAAGACAGAAGCAGGGAAGTTGTGAAACTAGAACTAGGGTGCATGGCCTCAAAATAAGGGAGAGCAGATTTCGGACTGAGTTGAGGAGGAACTTCTTCACACAAAGGGTTGTGAATCTGTGGAATTCCCTGCCCAGTGAAGTAGTCGAGGCTACCTCACTGAATGTTTTTAAGGCAAGGATAAATTTTTGAACAGTAAAGGAATTAAGGGTTATGGTGAGTGGGCAGGTAAGTGGAGCTGAGTCCAGAAAAGATCAGCCATGATCTTATTAAATGGCAGAGCAGGCTCGAGTGGCCAGATGGCTTACTCCTGCTCCTAGTTCTTATGTTCTTATGTTCTCATCCATTTGCCTCATGATTATTAAGATGTCCTTTGGTCAGCTAATTCTGCTCACTTTGAAATCCACCTACCCAAAAAATCCTCCGCCCAGCTTGGTAGGCTAAGCTGTGCAAAAGCTTCTCGGCCTTTTGGCTAAGATTCAGCGTCAGGTCAAGCCTTATCTTGTCAGCTTGGATCTTGTTTGGCTCTCTTGTGAAGAGAGATTTTTTGGGTGGGTGGATTTCACTTTCAGAGTAACTGCGTTTACGAGTAGACTGTTAAAAATGCACCTTATATTTCAAACACAATCCACCGCCTTCTGCTGTCCCCTGTCACCCACCAACTTCTCCCCATCATCCTTGACCAACCCAATATGACCATTCCACTTCCCTCTCACCCTTGAATCAACCACATAAAACTTGCAGTTACAACTGTCACCTTCCATATACTTTCTTTCCCCTTTGAACTACACCCATTAGCATCCCCGTACCCACCCTGACCCCTCCCATTATTTGAGCCATTTGTTTTGTCCGTTTGTCCTCAGCTACCCAACTATCACCCTGAACCTACCACCCCTCTGCATCCCACCCTGACTGTTCCCTCCCTGCCTGTTACCCTCAGTTCAATCCCCAAAACCATACCCAAGACACCACCAACCCTGCCTGGAAACCCCATCCACCACTCAACCATAGGCGCCCCCAGACACAACAAGCAAGGCCCTTCCCTCACTGTCACTGCACCGCATTCCCTCACTGCCTCCCTCTCTCTCCCGAACCATCTACCATCCTCCCCCAGACAGCCTCCCTCCCTGCAGGACAGTCCGTCTTCCCTCCCTGGACAGCCTTCCACCTGTGCCCCCCCCCCCCCCCCCCCCCACCACCAGCCTGCCTCCCATGCCCAGCCTCCGCACCACCCCATGTCGCCCATCCCGCACTTTAGCCTACCTCCCATGCCTCCGCTCCACCCTTTCACTGTTCCCTGCTGGTCTTGCTTCCTGTGTGCAGCCTTTGCGCAGCTTTTTTTGTCCATTTTTAAATTTACACTTAGCCAATGTGCAGAGCAGACTGGACAGACCCAAATCTCTAACCCTTGCTTGCTCTAAAAAAAAAACAAATTCAAATTGCATCCAATTCATGGTCCCCACAAGAGAGACAAACAAGATCCAAGCTGACAAGATATTGATCTGACACTTGATCTGAGGCAAAAGGCCGAGGAACCTTTGCACAAGTTGACCTACCAGCACCCGATCTCAGTCAAGAAACTGACATTTATGAACAGCTTTCAAGAAAGCCAAAGAAGTGTCTACTCACTTCAAAGTTGTGGAAGAAGTCAACCTTACCAGTTGCACGTCATTTATATGTGGTTGTAACTGTGAACATACTAATTTCTAACCAGCGGTGACCTTAATTTGGAGGGGGGGGGGGGGGGGGGGAGTTTAATTTCAGTGAGCTGAGCTTTTAATGAGCATGGCGCACGTTGCTTGTTCGGATGCTCGACCAGCTTTTAAAGTTCTGAGATATAATTGCAAAAGTTCATCCAGCTGTCGGGAAACTGATTTTTGGCCTCACGTCAAATTAAGTTTCTCCGCTTGTCGAGCTGCCCACTGCTGGCAGGACTGGAAAATTCTGCCCAATATTTCTGCACTAATAGGCAGTGCCTGCTATTTCAGCAACATACGGTTACACACTAAACTTTTGAAGGTGGAAACTTCCTCAGAAATTTCTTAAGCTGAGTAATCAACATGAAAGCCCCTTTTTTCAATGAAGAACTTATGAGGAAACTAAAGATATTTTGAATTAATTACTGTTGCCAAACTGAATGAGGTGAAAGAACATCTAGTGTTATCCATGGTTCGGTGGGTAGTACTCTCAGAACCTTATGTTCAATACCCATTCCGGAGCCTCAAGCACAAAATCTAAATTTAGACTCCAGTGCAGCACTGAGGGAGTACTGCACTGTTGGAAGTGCTGTCTTTTGATTGTGACATTAAACCAACACTGTGGCTACCCTGTTAGTTGGATGTAAAATCAGCAGTGAGGGAAAAACCATTGCCCGCCCTCTGAATGTGCCTTCGCAAAGCAATTCTGGAAAGAGATGCTGATATTTTTGTTGAAGAACAGCCAGAGCTGCTCCATAATGCAGGACTTTGTGGTCTTGGGGCTATTTCCAGAGATGTACACTGAGGTAAACATCAGCTGCTGCTGGAGGAGCATCAACTGGCTATTGGTCTGCCCGAAACCTGTTGACCTTCCAATGCACAGAACTGTTGACGACTGACTGTTCCAGATGGGCACATTCCAGGGTACAGTACTACGTGCTGAGAGATGCACTAAAGCTGAGGAGAACTGCTCAATGAAGAAAGGCTCTCTCTCCACAGTATATCAAGGGGCTGGAAACCACGTAAAAGCTCCCAGATTGTTGGACAATGAAATGAATATTGTTTAAAGTTTATTTATTAGTGTCACAAGTAGGCTTAAATTAACACTGAAATGAATTTGGAAAGCCCCTAGTCGCCATACTCCAGCACCTGTTTGGGTACACTGAGGGGGAATTTAGCATGGCCAGTGCATCTAACCAGCAAGTCTTCCAGACTGTGGGAGGAGACCGGAGCATCTGGAGGAAACCCACGCAGACACGGGGAGAACATACAGACTCTGCACAGTGACCCAAGCCAGGAATCAAACCTGGGTCTCTGGTGCTGTGAGGCAGCAGTGCTAACCACTGTGCCACCGTACTTCCCATATTGTAAAAAAAACCTGTAATTGTATCTGGAGGGAGGAATCTCAGAGTGCCACATACTGTATTGAAAGAAACTGATCTGTTTTGCACTTTATGCAATGTCAACTTTGAACTGATATGCAGTGTACTTTTATAAATGCGATGAATAAAACATATTTTGGAAAGTATAGGTTCTGCTAGGCTGAGATTAATCCATTGTTCTTCAGGTACACTGACACCTGTGATATGCCCAAATGCATGATACACAACTTCAAAAATTGTGGTAGTGGGGGACTGTGTTCGTGCTCTCTCCTGATTTTACAGATCAAGACTAGACTTTCAGCAATGCATATCCAACATACCTTTGCTGCCTTACAAACATGTGTACCTCACAGTTCCACACATTGTGTTGAAAGAAACTCATTTGTCTCGCACGTCTTATAATGTCAAACTTGAAATGTCGTGTAATCTACCTTTACAAGTTTTATGAAGGGAATATATATTTCGAAAAAGGAACAGTTGGATGTAAATGAATACTTAGCACTATTTTGAGGGGCAAGGGAACTCTCCCTTGCTTTGGCCAATAATTATCCTTCCATCTTGCAAGATCAAATGGTCATTACCTCATTGCTGTTTATAAGAACAGAAGAACTAGGAGCAGGAGTAGGCCATCTGGCCCCTCGAGCCTGCTCCGCCATTCAATAAGATCAGGGCTGATCTTTTTGTGGACTCAGCTCCACTTACCCGCCCACTCACCATAACCCTTAATTCCTTTACTGTTCAAAAATTTATCTATCTTTACCTTAAAAACATTCAATGAGGTAGCCTCAACTGCTTCACTGGGCAGGGAATTCCACAGATTCACAACCCTTTGTGTGAAGAAGTTCCTCCTCAACTCAGTCCTAAATCTGCTTCCCCTTATTTTGAGGCTATGCCCCCTGGTTCTAGTTTCACCCGCCAGTGGAAACAACTTCCCTGCTTCTATCTTATCTATTCCCTTCATAATCTTATATGTTTCTATAAGATCTCTCCTTATGTAATCTTGCTTTGTACCAGTGGCTGCTGATTGCCTGTGTTACATCAGTGACCACACTAGAAAGTATTTCATTTGCTGTAAAGTACTTTGGGAAGCCTGAGCTGACGAAGGTGCCACATAAATGCATGTGTTTCATTTATTCATTAAAAAGGCAGAATATTGGTTAAAAATTAATGAATGAATGAAGCAGCTGGTACTTATTTTTAAATGAACCAGTGTTATTACTTGGTGAAGTAACTGATAATATGAAGGTAAAGGCTGCAGCCTTCGTTAGAATTAACTGGCATTATTTCCCCCCCAAACTTAAAATGTCACAAAAATGTGCTCGTACTGGGAAACCTATTTTGTGAGATACTCAGAAACATCTATGTTCTTTTTAATCACACCTGCAATTTTTCCCGTTATACTTTGAGTTGTATTTTAATTGCTATTGTGTATGCGTGTCTTGTGTGATGGTGATGTAAAATGAGTGTTCGTCGAAAGTTCAAATAATTCCATGCTGGACTGTTTAAAAAAATATTTCTGCATTACAGCAGTGACTACACTTTCAAAGTGCTTCAAAGTCTCTAAAGTACTTTGGGACACCCTGAGGTCCAGAGTATAAAGTCCTTTTTTCCTGTTTTAGGAATGTGGGTAGAAAGGAAGGCGAGCCAATTTAATCAATGCTCTTAATGGAGAACTCTGGAAGATTTAGATGCACCATCTGACTTGGAACTATATTGATTGTTCCTTGCTGGGTCAAAATCCTGGAACTCATTCCCTAACTCACTCCCTACATCACATGGACTGCAGCAGTTCAGGAAGGTAGCTCACCACCATCTTTTCAAGAGAAATTGGAGGTGAACAATATGCTGGCATCGCCAGTGATGCCCCACATCCCTGTGAAAGATTTTAAAAAGTTTACATTGAATTAAATTGTGGTAAAATACCTTCAGAATAATATTGTCTGGGCATGGGTGAATTTTCTTTTTCCTCGTTAGCTAAACATTCAATTGTCTCATTTCTTTCTAACTCATTATATTCTCCTTTTATCATCCACCAGTAATGTTGTACAAAATCTTTTGCTCCAATCTAGTGAGGAACCATTTGACATCACCTGGCCTTGAAGGAAGCAAAAGGTCTTCAAAATCTGACAAAACAAGTGCTTCTCGGACCAGTTTCCTGATGGTATGTTTCCTGCTGAATGCAGCACTATTTGACCACCCAGTTTCTAACACTTTGCCAAATGAGAACAAGGGACCCTTGCCTTTTCACAGCATACTATGGTAAACCTTCCTAATATGGCTTTCACTGGGCTTTAGTTTTGTTCTTCAAAACCATCATTGTATAGTCCAGAGCAACATATTGTTTTCATATTTGAGCAATCTCCTCTTTGCTGCGATGAAAAGTTATTTCAATCTTAAAAACTTATTTCAATCTTAAAAACTATAAGCTTGATATTATCTACTTCTTTGATTAATCATCGATAAATGCCGATCATTACAGTACAATATCTTCAGTTCCAAAATTCATCCTTCTCCAATATTATCAGCATATTTTTAAAATTCTTTATTGGGATTTGGGCATCACTGATAAGGGAAGCATTTGTTGACCATCACTAATTTTCCTCGAGATGGTGTGGTGCACTCTGCAGTGAATCTTGTGCTGGTGGTACACCTGGAGAGCTGTTAAGTGCCAGGGATCCAGGTTCAATTCCAGCCTTGGGTGACTGTCTGTGTGGACTTTGCACGTTCTCCTGGTATCTGCGTGGGTGCCCTCCAGGGCTCCAGTTTCCTCCCACCGTGCTAGGATGTGCAGGTTAAGTGGATTGGCCATGCTAAATTGCCCCCGAGTGTCCAAAGATGTGTAGGTTAGGTGGAAAAGCCACGGTAAATGCATGGGGTTATGGGGATAGGGGCCGGGGGGGGGGGGTTCCTGGGTAAGATGCTCTTTCGGAGAATCAACGCAGACTCAGTGGACCAAATGGCTTCCTTCTGCACTGTAGAGATTCTATGATTCCAAGGAGGGAATTCCAGGATTTTGATGCAGTGAGAGTGACGGGACACAATATAGTTACAAGTTAAGGTAGAGTGTAGCTTGGAGGAGAACGTGCAGGTTGCTGTGTTCCCATGGTTCTGCACCCTTGTCCTAGGTGGTAGAGGTTACGGGTTTGGAAGGTGCTGTTGTTTAATTTCGGTTAAGTTAAAAGCTTAACATTATACTCACCCTGTGTGACACCTTGACCAGTGACATCACTTGGCAATCGCAGTGCAGTCCCACAAGTCTAATCACAGATACTTTGCCGATATATTTGCTTTAAATCCCTCAGGTTATGCCTCTCCTCCCTCGCTGTTAATTCTGATGACACTCAGAAGTTATTTGTTTGATAGCTCTGCTATTGCCTGGCATTCCTGCTCAGTCCAATCAGCTTCTGCTCTCAGCTGCTGCTTCTTTTCACTCCCTGGTACCTGGGGCTCCATCCACTCTCCAATCTGGTGCTTTAGTAGCTGCAAACAACCTTTAGTACAATTATCCTGTTGGAATAGGATAGCATAAATAATTACCCCATCCCCCCCACTCTTCAAATGCCCTGCTATGTCTCATACTTTTTGACCTATCAAACCTTTTATTGTTAATGTCCTAAATATTGCTAAAGATTCAACGTAATATGTTTGTTCACACCTGCCTTATTTTAGCCAGGATTGTATTTCCTGTACCTTTGCTGATCCCAAAGTATTTATCATAGAATCCCTACAATGCAGGAGGCCGCCATTTGGCCCACCGAGTCTGCACCAACCACAATCCCACCCAGGCCCTATTCCCGTAACCCCATATATTTACCCTGCTAATCCCCCTGACACTTGGGTCAATTTAGCATGGCCAATCAACCTAAATTTATGTTATCTTCGTCTCTTTTTGAACTCTGGGCAGATATAGATGTAATATCGTTGAACTTTTTGGAAAGAGCTTTGAGAAGGTATTGCATAGTAGATGCATGAGTAACATCAGAACATGTGGAGTCTAGGGACAGTTATCAGAATAGATAGTAAACCAGCTACAAACAGAGAGTAGGGGTTACGGGTAACCACTCAGACTGGGAGGCAAACTCCCACCCACCTGACGAAGGGACAGCCTGTTCCGAAAGCTCGTGGCTTTTGCTACCAAATAAACCTGTTGGACTTTAACCTGGTGTTGTTAGACTTCTTACTAGGCAATGTTCCCACAGGGATTGGTGCTGGGACCACTTTTGTCCACTATTTACATAAATTATTTTGGCATCAGAAGTACAACTTCTAAATTTGCAGATGACACTGAATTGTAGGGTATAGCTAATGCAAATGAAGGCTGCAATAAAATACAGGAAGACAATACACTTGCAGAATGAGTACTCAATTGACAAATTAATTTCAATGTAGTCAAGAATGAGGTGCTGCATTTTGTTACGAAGGATAAGGAGGCCACCGGCCAGTTGGATTATGAGAGACTAAATAGAATTGAGGCACAAACGGATCTAGGAATACAGATACAGAAATCACTAAAAGTAGTGATGCTAGTTAATAAGGCCATTAAAAAGCAGACCAAGTCCTGGAATTCATTTCTACATGGATAAAATTGAAAAGCAAGAATGCAAAGTTAAACCTGCATCAAACATTGGTTAGACACACTTGGAGTACAATGCACAGTTCTGGCTTCTTATAAAAACAATATAGAGGCTTTGGTGAAGATGCAAAAAAGGATTCACTGGGACAATACCAGACCTAAAAAATTATAAATATCAGGAAAGATTGAAAAGGTTGGAACTCTACTCTCCTGAAAACATAGGACGGAGGGTGACCTGATAGAGGCCTTTAAGATTATGGAAGTGTTTGATAGGATTGGCACAGAGAAAATATTTTCACATGTGAGTTAAACCAAAACTAGTGGTCACAAATAGATAGTCACTAATAAATCCAATAGGGATGTGAGCAGAATCTTCTTTAGCCAAAGAATTGCAAGCATCTGGAATGCTCTATCACAAGGTGTAGTTGAGACAAATAACATAGATCCATCTAGGGGAAGCTAGGTAAACATGATGTAGCTTAGGTATAGAAGGATGTGCTGACAGAGCTAGATGAAGAAGGCTGGGAGGAAGGTCATGAGCAGCATAAATGCTAACATAGACCTGTTGGGTTGAATGGCCTACTTCTGAGCTAAAAACTAGACATACTTCAATGTAACTTTTCCTATACCTTTTCCTGTACAAATTTTCCAAGATATTGTAGTCGGTACAGACTCGATGGGCCAAATGGCCTCCTTCTATACGGTGGGGATTCCATGATTCTATGATATATTCCTCACTCTCCCTTTTGTTTCAGAGGTCTCCAACGTTTTCTCCAGCTCAGCACTGAACTGCAGTGATTCAAGACATAGACATTTCCGAGAGGTTATCACTGGCACATTCTCTCCGAGATCCAAGGTTACCACCCCATCTATGTCCTCTTGTAAAGACAGTAACTGTTAAACATCTGACTGCTGCTTCTCCCCTTGAGTAGGCTGTGACACAAGTCTAACATGAGATTCTTGATATCCACTTACTTGGGAGAAGTAGCTCAGGTGGTTTCCTGTTACTTTCCTCTTGGTTCTAATCTTGAGCACCTTTTCTAGATGAGCTGCAGTCACAGATGAAGAGGTGCTCAAGATAAAAAACCATGTCAGCATTGACTGTGAGGGTGGGGTGGGGGAGGGAATGGGTTCAATGTTCGGGGGGTGGGGAAGGGAAGGGAAGTGCCAGCAATGACTGTCGGAGGAGGGGGGGGGGGGGGGGGGAGAGGTGCTGAGTTCGATTAGGGTGGGCCCCTGAGACCTCCGTGATGGGCTGGGGGGAGGATCATTCATGTTCCGACACGCCCCTCCTCCCCCAACCTCTCTGTGTTATGCTGTATACAGTCCTCAGTCACCCCAGCCCAGTGAGCAGCTTTGGAAAATCCTTTTTAAAATCTGAACCAGATCTTTGCTGATTACACTCTTTGATCTTTTGGACGAGGTCCAGGTCAACACAGGCTTTCCAGCTCACAAGAGAAATTCATTCGTTGTGAAGCATATAAAACATTTGCCGTATCTGTTTGCTCTTACATTGGAGCGTTGCTTGCAGGATACCTGTGACCTGGAGCTTGGTTCCTCTTGCTCCTCGCAACGGTGAGGCGACTGCAGCAATTGTTTAACCAGCCACAGATCTCCATAGGACAGGAACGTCACACTTGATCCTGTGTCAAATTTAAGAATAGTAACGTGCCCATTGACACGTATGTCAGCATCGCAGAAGGTAAATCTGGGAACTTTAATCCCACCTTGGAACCATTGTTCTTCTGGGTCTTGGTGTGCCTCTGCTATTTTGTTGATGGCATTATGTGCGAAGATTCGCTTGAGATCCTCTGCATATTTAGAGGGTTTTGATCTGCACATTTCCCCAAAGTGTCCTAGCCTTGTACAGGGGAAGCATTCTGCTGTGCTTGCAGACAGACACTGTTTGTGCCTGTGAGGCTTTTTGGCACCACAGCACTGGCATGGTTTGTCACCATCTTGAGTTTTAATTGCATACATTTTTCTTTATCCTGGAGTGTCTTTTGCATTTATCAGGTTCGAGACATGAAGAGAAAAAGTATACACACATATATATATAAATATATGCATCAACTGGATTACTTAATAAAATCATTTTTGTTTGTGCTTTTCAAAATGGACAGTGGCTGAGCTGACAAGATGTCTCCAGTGGTCACATGTTGGAGTCCAGCAGTTTCAAAGTTAACAAAGGCGGACACTTCAAATGTCTGGAATATAAGCCCCCTGCACAGCATAAACATTCCAGCCCAGCCAACACAATGGCCCCACAGATGATGAGCCTGCTCCAGCCAACTTCGAACAAAGTCAAGTCCTCAAATGCCTTAAACTCCCATCATGGTGCAAATGGCCCAAGCATTAACTGTTCCGACGAAGGGTCATCCTGACTCGAAACGTCAGCTCTACTCTCTCTCCACAGATGCTGTCAGACCTGCTGAGATTTTTTTTCAGTGTTTTCTTGTTTTTGTTTTAGATTCCAGCATCTGCAGTATTTTGCTCTTAACTGTTCTCACGCAATGGCTTCAACAAGACAGCCTTGTTTAATGTCCTGAAACCACAATCTCCGGGAACAAAAGGATTCCAGCCATGGGAATGTACCTCCTTTGTCCCACATCGAGGAGTGGTGGCGGGAGGTGTGTGACATCACCTCCCTCCGAACTGCACTGTCTTATTGTCCAGCGGAACTGAACACCAGCAGTGATTGTTTGACCTCCAACGTGAACAGAACTGCAGGCGCCAGCCGGTGCTGCCTACCGTCAAGCCAATGGCAGCTGAAAGAACTCTGACCCTCATCAAAACTGTCAATTGCTGAAACCTTGGAATTCATGCCTCCACTAACTCACTTAATGTGCCTTCTCCCACCCATGGATGTCTCACTCTGGAAACACAGTAAGAGTTTTAACAACACCAGGTTAAAGTCCAACAGGTTTATTTGGTAGCAAATACCATTAGCTTTCGGAGTGCTGCTCCTTCGTCAGATGGAGTGGAAATCTGCAGATTTCCACTCCATCTGACGAAGGAGCAGCGCTCCGAAAACTCTTACTGTGTTTATCCCAGTCCAACGCCGGCATCTCCACATTATCACTCTGGAAAGACAGAGCATTCTACAATCAGTCAATCTCCCCTCAGAAGGAACATTCCAGATGACTTCTGAATCTCGACTCTGGACACATGTAAAACTCCAACTTGTGTTTTACTGTGGTCAAACCCTGAACTCTCCTCCTTTTTCCTTATCCACCATTTATTGTGTGAGTGCAGAAGGGGTGGACATTGCAAAACCCTTTTCTCACGTGTGTGTAAAAAATAAACCAACCCTTTTTATTCCATTTTACCTCAAGTTTACTGGGCAAGTTATTGCATGAGGATATTCCAGATTTAAAGGTTGGGGAAGATATGCCATCATTTATAAAGGGTGGAAATCAGAATAATAGAAACAACTTTCTGTTTATGGATGGGTAAAGAGCGAGAAAGTCAAGGCAATTTAAATTGACACCCCCCCCCCCTCCCCCGTGACACACATTTCATTGTTTAATGAGCTGTACTGTCATTGGGGTTTTCCTGTATCATGTTTTATCTTCTCCTCTTAATTTGGCTCTGTTTTGCTGACAAATCTCCACTGTCTGAAAATCCATATCACCTTCTCAAAGTTAGATCTTCTTTGAATTGAAGCAGATCAGAAAGGGTATCATCAATTATCCCAATTACAATGCGGCCTCGTATCAACTCAGACTTAAGATCACCAAATTCACAGCCTTCAGCCAACCGACACGAATCATTGATGAAGCTGTCAATAGGCTCTTCAGGTTTTTGGACCCTTCTATCAAATTTTGCTCTTTCCAAAACTTTGTTCCTCTTTAAATTTGTTAGATGATTTATCAATGCCTTGTCTGACTGTCGCATCATCAGCAATTGCTCCAATTGAATAGACCAACGTATTAACTTGCTCACTCTCTGAATTATTATTTAATCCTGATGCAGTGCTGTATCCTAAAAAATCCCTCCTCCATACTGCCCAATCCTGAGTCTGGTCTGGCCCATCCACCTGCCCAAATCGTTCTGGTTAAAGGAAATTTTTAATCCATCGCTGTTTTCAGCTCAGGAGAGGCTTGCCTTAAAATTTTTTAAGCGGTGCTATAGTACTCGAGGTTTCCCACGAAGATCGAGGGTTTTCCAAATACCCGCTGCGGTGACTGAATCATTTCAAACCTTCTCCAAATCTCAGCAAAAACTGTCAAAACAATTATTAAGGCTCGATAATTACTTAGCTGGATGATCAACTTTAGCAGCAGCTTTTATGGTGCTGACTCTGGACCCAGGCTGTGGCATGTTTCGAACTGCCCATTTAAAAATGAATTGTTTTTCACTATTGTCTGGTTACCGTGCCTTGCTTAGAAGGTTTTTAAACGTTTGCTCACTCTTCCTCTATCGTCACTAGGTTCTCTGGTTCTGCTTTTTGGTCAGGAATTTCAGTGAATCACCATATGCTATGGTGGAGTTCTTCTTGAGTTGCAAAGTTGATTTCTTCTCTGCCTCACACCCAATATGTAGCTTCCCTGGCGATTTCCAACTGTTTCGTCAAAGTCTTCCGTTCTGGCACTTTTTTTCCCCTTGGGTCAGACTGTAGATGTTTCCATTTTTATTTTTGGAGACTTCAGGTTCCTTCACCTGCTGCCACCATGTTGTATGTTACTGTAATTGTCTAAGGAAGAGGTTCGGAGGCATAGAGTTTCAACAGTAACCAATTATTGTGGAACATAAGCATGTACAGATACAACAAGACAAGAGGCTTCTTCAGTCCAAGCCATAAGCTATCTCCATTCAGATTATGTAATGACTTCAGTCAGGCCATTGAAGTTGGCCTATTGGAATATGAACTCCCTGATTAAGGAGTCAATTGATGGGCCAATCAGGGAGTTTTTTCCTTGTATTTAACCAGGAGTGTCAGTTTCTCTCACACCCTTGAAGGTAGACTGCTGACGGATAGCACTCTGTGTACTGCTGTTGGAATTGTAAATAAAGGGATTTTGGTGAAGGGACTTCTGCCTCTGAAAACTTATTACAGATCATCACCAGACTATTACTAGTCATATGACTCCCTTTACATCATCATGTGGGCAGTACTGTTTCTCCAGTCCCATGTTAACCCTTTCAGTCCTGAACACCCTAATACTACACTAGTCTTCACATGCTGGGGCTGTCTGCTCTAACCCTTCAGCTTCTGCTTCAGAGGCAGGAGTTGTAATACTGAATCAAAGGCTCACTCCGAGTTACACAGATTGATGTTTAAAAGGTCTATACTCTTTAAAGTCATCCTTAAATCTAAACCATGCTTGCACCCGAGAGACTGCCTGAGAAGAAGAACAAAGAACAATACAGCACAGGAACAGGCCCTTCGGCCCTGCAAGCCTGCGCCGCTCATGTGCCCACTAGACCATTCTTTTGTATCCCTCTATTCCCAGTCTGTTCATGTGGCTATCTAGATGAGTCTTAAACGATCCCAGCGTGTCCGCCTCAATCACCTTGCTTGGCAGTGCATTCCAGGCCCCCACCACCCTCTGTGTAAAATACGTCCCCCTGACATCTGTGTTGAACTTTGCCCCCCTCACCTTGAACCCATGACCCCTTGTGTTCGTCACCTCCGACCTGGGAAAAAGCTTCCCACTGTTCACCCTATCTGTGCCCTTCATAATTTTATACACCTCTATTAGGTCGCCCCTCATCCTCCGTCTTTCCAGGGAGAACAACCCCAGTTTACCCAATCTCTCCTCATAGCCAAGACCCTCCATACCAGGCAACATCCTGGTAAACCTTCTCTGTACTCTCTCCAAAGCCTCCACATCCTTCTGGACGTGTGGCGACCAGAACTGGACGCAGTATTCCAAATGTGGCCTAACCATCATTCTATACAGCTGCAACATCATATGCCAACTTTTATATTCTATGCCCCGTCCAATAAAGGTAAGCATGCCATATGCCTTCTTCACCATCCTCTCCACCTGTGCTGCCACAGGTGAAGAGGGTGATTCTCAAGAAGTAGACTCTTGAGAATCACAATGTTTTTGAATCAGGAGTCTAATTAAATGACGTTAAATCCTTTCCAGTCTGGGCAAGGAGATGAGTTGGGGGTGTGACATTCTCTCACTCTGCTTGCCAACGCTCTAGAGTTAATGAACAACATTCTAACCTGCTTTACACCCTGAGTCACCATGAAAGCCTCACCCTCTTGAAAATACGCAGCTGATGAATAATCTTAGCGTCACACACACTGAACAAAGGCACAGATAAACTTATCTCTCCATTAAGAGAACTGGAGGAAATATTCTTCTGATAAGCCAATCAGGAAATACAATGGCCGTGCTTTGAAATCAACACTAACCTGATATCAAGACAACTGGTGCAAAGGCACGCACAACTCAAGATCTGGTTAATACTGCTACTAACCAAAGATCCAGCTGAGAATGCCACATTCCTGAAGAAATTTAACAACTCAATCTGCCAGGTGCTTAAACAAATGTTTTCGATAATGTCAATTAAATTAGAATGTTTATCTGATAAATTATCCATGATAAAAAATGTAGCTGAATACAAATTTAGATTCCAATAAATTCAAATGCAAGAATGGCTCAGAGCAAACCTGACCAGTGGAATGTTGCCCAGTAGATTTCAGTACTGCTGAGATACATGTTACTTACTTAGTGGGGGCGGCATGGTAGCACAGTAGTTAGCACTGCTGCCTCACAGCGCCAGGGACATGGGTCCGATCCCCGGCTTGGGTCACTGTCTGTGCAGAGTTTGCATGTTCTCCCCATGTCTGCGTGGGTTTCCTCCGGATGCTTTGGTTTCTTCCCACAGTCCGAAAGATGTCCTGGTTAGGTGCATCGGCCATGCTAAATTCTCCCTCAATCTGCCCAAACAGGCGCCAGAGTGTGGCGGCTTAGAGATTTTCACAGTAACTTCATTGCCGTGTTAATGTAAGCCTACTTGTGACACTGATAAATAAGCTTAAACTTAGTAAGTGCATATAGAGAAATGCACACACATTTTGGACAAGAGGGTGAACATCTATGCATGAATTCCCAGAGCAGCAGATGAGTGAAATACTAAACTTGAAACTAGATGGCAACGAACCAAAGAAAACAAGTTTAGAGGCCCGAATCCTGCACAACAATCCGCTATCATGAGGAGCTGTTGCCATTTGCCTTTATACATGCGCATTATCCCTGGAGGGGGTGTACTGCCCAGTGGGACATGGAGTCATAAACCCAGAGTTACAAATTGCCCGACTGTGAGCTAAACCAGCGTTTGTCAAATGCGTTAGCCACATGTGGCTAATTTGGAATCCAGATGTGGATAATTGCTTTTCTGATTAGCAAATTGAAAACAAGTAAAATAGGCTCTTTCATAGAGTATGTTATCCCAATATTCATATTCACAGAGACTGTGCCCGTGAAATTGAACCTTTTTGTGCCTTTGTTGGTAAAATGGTTAGCTGAGGAACCAAGTGTTCTTTGATCACTGAGAATTACTTTCTTGGTTACTGAACGGTAGTAATATCTTTGCTAAGTAAATATACACATGATGACGTATATGTAACTGGAAATAAGATTGGATCCTTTTTCAAACCAATTTTGGACATTTAAATCAGATGGTCGAAACCTTTGCATCTGCTTGTGGGGGGCCAAAGGTGACATGAAAAATAGTCACACATGGATAGTCTGTTAATCAGCTAATCTCAGTCAAGCTTGCACCAGCTAATGAAGTTATTGTTAAGAGCTAAATCAATTTCAGGCTAAAACCAGAGACATTCAGCAGGTTGCTGTATAAAATATCTTCAGGAATAAGCCATTTTCAGGTGGATCTGGATTTTGTGTGATGCCAAACTTGCGATACCTGATTCTTTCCGTTGCCAGCTCAACATACACTGCTATCTCTTACCTTTACTCGTAAAAATATATTGTTGCTGGTTCCATGCTGCCCTCTGGTGGGGGCTAAGTCACAAGAAAGAATTTAATCAAAGGTAAACATTTTAGACTTTGAAATGTTGGAACCCACATTAATGAGGTAGGTGGAGAAGAAGATCAAAAAGCACATTTCAGCTCAAACATCCCTATAGAATTCGTCAATACCACAACCAGCTGTGCTAAGGTGTCAACCTTGACTCAGGTGATAGTGTGGACTCCAATTAGAATCCCACTTCAAAGACTTGACCACATCATCTAGGCTGATATTCTGTACTGAGGAAATGCTGCATTGTTGGAGGTGTCATCTTTCAGCTAAGACAGTAAACTAATGTCCGCCCTTTAAAGCAGACATGAAATATCCCAGGGCACTATTTGAAGAGAAAGGGGGGGGGTTCTTCGAGTAGCCCGGTTAACATTTATCCCTTAATCACCTCCACCAAATAAAGATAATCTGGTCATTTATCTCATTGCTGTTTGTGGGACCTTGCCGTGCACAGGTTGGCTCCATGTTATCTTGCATTAAAGCACTAACGACATTTCAAAAATACTTCAATGATTGTAAAGTGCTTCGAGACATCCAGAGATTGTGAAAAGTGCTCAACAAATACCAGCTCTTACTTAAATAATTAGAAAATGACAAAGTTCATTCCACAAATGAATCATCCTTTGTGTGACAAAGAGCTTCCTGATATCAGCCCTAAATTTACAATTCATCACTGTAGCCCCATGATGCCTTGTACTGCAATCCTGATTTGACTCAAAGTTCTGGATCTAACTTGCCTATACTTTTTACTACCTTTTACATCGTCATGGACCATTCTTATTTGGGTCTGAGGAAACCAACTTTTTAAAATGATTTTGCAGTAATTTATGGAATCATCTCTGTCCTGCCTGTAGTGACTTGAGTGAGTCCTTTATGGCCAAAATTGGAGATTTAACCTGAAGAGCCATACAATCAGAGGACTGTACAGCTTTAATATGACATTCATTGACTTGTGTTCCACCTGCCCCATGGTTTCACTGTAAAATTTGTACAGGGGAGGCAGTGGCATAGTGGATTTATCACTGGACTAGCAATCCAGAGACCCCGGGTAATGCTCCAGGGACCCAAAGATGTGCGGGTTAGGTTGATTGGCCAGGTTAAAAATTGCCCCTTAGAGTCCTGAGATGCGTAGGTTAGCGGAATTAGCGGGTAAAATATGTGGGGGTAGGGCCTGGGTGGGATTGTGGTCGGTGCAGACTCGATGGGCCGAATGGCCTCCTTCTGCACTGTAGGGTTTCTATGATTCTATGACCCGGGTTCAAATCCCACCACGGCAGATGGTGAAAGTTGAATTCAATAAAAAGTCTAATGATGACCATGAAACCATTGTTGATTGTCGTAAAAACCCCATCTGGTTCAACAATGTCCTTCGCCTGGTCTGGCCTACATGTGACTCCATACCCACAGCAATGTGGTTGACTCTCAAATGCTCTCTGAAATGGAGGGCAATTAGGGATGGACAATAACTGCTGGCCCAGATCCTGTAAAAATGAATAAAAACATCTTTTTCCTCTTAATGATTTCGATTCTAATTTGCAGCTTTAAAGAATTAACATGAAGCTCGTAAGATTTAATAATGTATTTAACATATGATATAATGATTTAATATATTAATTGACTATAAAATTCTTGGTCACAATGGATAAAGGTTCATAAATCCATATATGGCTCTGTGGCCACTTGAAAAGAAAGAAAGGTTTGAACAAACTTTAATTTATATAACACCTTTCACTACCTCAGGATGTCCCATCGCACATACTGCAAAAAGTATTTTCAGAAGTGTGGCTTTTACAGTGTACATGACTGTTCTGTACTGAAATGAGAGCAACACAGGTGGTGTAGTTGGTGAGGACAATGCTTAAATGTCCCGCTAGACTAGGTTTGAGCTGTCAGTGCTGCGTTGCCTGACCTCAGCTGTAGTAGCAAAAGAGCATTTCAATTGGCCTCGGTGCCTTTAATCTATGGGCAGGTTCTTTTCCCCAATCTCCATCCAACTCCTTAAGTATAGACATCAGCTGAGAACAGAATTAAGTTAGACTCTGACGCTACCCTGAAGACCAAAGGTCTCACTATCAAGCCTACTGCACGAAAGCTGACCAGCTGGTGACTTCCAAGAGAATGACCGGCAGCCGTGGAACTGTCGACAACAATGGAGGGGAAAAAAATGGCAAAAACAAAATGGCAAACTGCTCCAATTAATGTTACCAAGATGTACTTCACTTCAAAGAACAATCTAGTAGCTAACTACATGTGGTGGTTGTAGTGATTGTCCCTTTAAGGGCAACACAGAAGAAGAGGGATCAATTGGACTGAGAGTGGGTAATCACCCCTAGGGGTGGAGTCCTACCTTAAGCAGAAGACAGTTTGTTGGCCTGTAGTAGACATATAGGAACTGGGCAGCTGGTGGGCTGCTCCAGGGTATCCATGGGTGCTGCTGGCCTCTGTACAGATTTTCCTTGTTAATAAATACTCTTTGTGTTCCTGACAAAATTTGTAGTGTGTATCTTTACATTGGTGACGAGGATGGGATGGATTATTGATGACACTGCCTGGGGCCTGACACTGGTGAGTATCCTATTTTAATCAAAATTTGAAGAAAAAATGTACCTACCCAAATGCCTGTCTTTGGATGAATAAACCCATTTGAGATGTTGCCAAACCCTGAGGGATGGATGCAGCGCAAGCCTTGACTGGCCAGTACAGTCAGAAACTTAGAAACATATGGGTGGGGAAAAAATGAAAAGGAAATAGCCCTCAGAAGCAAGAGCTGTGGTTTTGTGTTGAAGGAAAAGTGGAACTTCAGTTTTTTAAAAAAAACTAAGAGTTGCTGTAAAGATTTTTTTTCAGAAGAAAAGAGAACACAGAGCAGTGTTTTGGATGGAAAGGGAGAAATGCCCCGAGGAACTGGCAGCTAGAAAAACTGTGGCTTCAAATTTAAATAGAAGGATTTTGGATAAAAGGCAAATAATTGCCACAGTTAAACAGCTCAAAAGCTGGCACTAGGAAGGGGTGCTGCAGCTTTAAGAGTAAGAAAAAGGAACAGACCGAGACACTCTGTACCTGTATTGATATATTTGTTGCAAAATACACCTGCAAAGGGAAGCCAACTGTATCCGAGCAATGACAGATTGCGTGGTTGGGGAGGGAGGGGACAAGATTATTACACAGTCTTAAAGTGGTAATGTATTTAAAGAGGTAATGCATTTAAAGTGGTAGTACATTTAATTTGGCAATGCATTTAAAGCAGCAACCACAAGAAGAAACAGCGGACACTGGACAGGAAAATTGGAGAAGACTCCAGTAAGAGGGCAGCTTGATCGCGGGCTGGCCAGCTCGGGACCCCCACCAGGCCCCCCCGCCCCCCCCAACCACTGCCCCCTCCCCCCCCCCAACCACTGCCCCCTCCCCCCCCCTCCAACCACTGCCCCCCCCCCCCAACCAACCACTGCCCGATCGAGGCCTCCACAACAATTACCAGGCCAGCCCTGACCGCCCCCCCCACCCCCTGTCCCGTCCTGGAACGCCCCAATGTCCAGCTCACCCCTCCCCCAGCAGTGGCGGTCCCCCCACCCCCCCCCCCCTCATCCTGGCAGACCCCCCCCCTGCCCACCCCCTGGGGTCAGACCCCTCTCCAGGAGGCAGACCACCCCCCGCAGCAGTGGTGATCTCCCCACCCCCCCCTCACCTCAGCAGACCCCTCCCCCACTGCCCACCCCCTGAGGTCAGAACCCACCCAAGAGGCAGACCACCCCTCCCCCAGCCCGCCTCAATCGCTGCCCTCCCTCCAGCCCAGACCGATCCCATTGCAGAGTGGCAGCGGGACCCCCCACCGATCGCCCCACAGGCCCCGCCCACAATCGGCACTGCCCGATGCCCGGTGGACATGGGCATTTTGCCCCTTGGTCAGTGCCAGGGGGAAACAGGCTGGCACAACCAGTGTGCCCATGCCCAGGGGGCACCACCCCCCCCCCCCCCCCCCCGCCGGCTATCCGACCCCTAGGGGATCTGATTGCCCCCCGCTTCATTCCAGCGGGGTCTCCCGCTAGTTCCCTGAAGGTGGGGAGCTACTCTAAACCCCACCGGAATGCAATACTCTTGGCGGGGTGGGAGGTGCTATCGGATCCAGCAAGTTCCATGGCGGGCCCGATAATCACATGCAAAATATATTTAAACTACGTTAAAAAAAGATTCAAATGACTTGCCTCTCTTCCCGCCGGTTTCCAGCACGGCCTCGACTGCGACTGTTCTCCGTCTCTGGGAGACGCGCATGTGCGAATCCCGCGAAATGGCCGACACGCAATTCTCCCGACCGGACCGGCCAGAAAAGTTGCGGGTCACAATGGGAGAATCGGGCCCGAAGATTCCATTTGTGAAAATGTGTGTTTCCAGCAAGGACATGATGGATTCCCCACAGAAGAAATGCAGAAATTAAAGACTTCAAAAAGAAACTGGGAACTATTGAAATATAAAAAGGAATCAGCAAAAAGAATTAAAACTCTAAAGAAGACATTTTTTTAAAAAAAACAAGATGAAATGACTGACAGCAAACTTGAAAAAAAAAAGTTGCAAAAATTGACAAAACGAAGTTAAGGAGAAATTAATGAGACAATGCGGAATAAGCTGAACTCCATGACAGGCAGCTAGAAAATAAGACCAAGTCCAGTGAAGAATTGAATCAGGAAAATAACAGCTTGAGGAAGGAAGGTGGGCAATGAGAAAGAAACTGAAGGGGTGAAACCAATGAGATTGAGAGCAGAATCAGAAATTCAGTCGGAGAAAGAAACCTGAGGTTACGTGCCAGAACAAGATTGCTGGAATGGTCATGCGAGTGGAAAAGCAGCAAGCCTGTTTGGAAGCGCTCCATGCAAGAGGGTGGCTGGAATTTTCCAGATGTTCACACCCTGTTGCCACTGCAAGCAAAGATGGAGAATCTGCCGCTCAGCCAAATCTCCGTTCGCTGCAGCGGGATCAGAGAATCCCGCAGACGTGAACAGCCGGAAAACTCCGGCCTGTATTTGGAACTGTACATAGCTAAAGCCTACCTAATAAAAGTGTTTATGTTTTGACGCGCAAGGCTCAAGATCTCATCAATGAGCCATCAAGAACTGTTTTCGAACCTGTAAGCACTGAAGTACCTGATTGACTTGTTATTGATGTAACTGATGACTCTGTGGAAGCAAATAGTAATGAACTGCCTGTGCTCGAAGAGGTACCTGTTTCGTACAGTTCCTGTTAATGTTGATGCAGTGGAAGCATCTCAGACTACAGAATTATATCACTTTACAAGAAACAGGAAAAATCCTCAAAGACTTGATTTATAATTGTCCAACTCATGTGTATAACGTTTAGTTAGAATTTGGGCTTAAGTAACTTCGTTTTGAAAATTTTATAAAAGAATTCGAGGGGGAGGGGTGTGGTGATTGTCCCTTTAAGGGAATCGCAGCAGAAGAAGGTCACCTGGCTTGAGGGACGAATTGGGACTGAGGGTGGGTGATCACCCAAGGGGGTGAAGTCTTACCTTAGGCAGAAGACAGTCTGAAGGCATGTAGTAGACATATAGGAACAAGAGCAGGCAGCCATGTGGCTGCTGGCCACTACAGTTTTTCCTTGTTAATAATAAATACCCTTTGTGTTCCAAACAAAGTCTGTAGCGTGCATCATTACACTACACCATATTCATCTTGCAGTGAGGGCTTCTGGGTGCCATTCTCCGTCAAATGCAACCTTGATGTTGAAGGCAGCATTTCTCACCTGGGCATTCAGCATAAAGTTGCAATGAATTGTGGAACTAAATGAATACAGACTAAGTAGTGGTGGGAAGGTTGTTGATGAGTGGGTGACATAGGATGACCCCATTTATGACCCCTTCCATCACTTTACTCTTGACTGTGAAGACTCCAATAAGGCACTAAGTAGTCAGGTTAGATTCATCATGTTTTTATGAAAAGCACTGATAACCCACCTTGAGTTCCATGGGGAAATCTCTAATTGATCTCCCTGTGGGGCTCATTGAATACGAGTTCCCTTGGTAACAGGCAGTGGCCTACCCAGGTGGAACTTGTCACCTGAGCCCTTTATAAGGCAGATACCGGGATGGGTGTGTAGAATAGTTGGGACTTGTGTAAGTCTGTCACTAAGTAGTGATCTTATTTTTTGTTTAACAATAAATACTATTCCTTTCTAATTGGGCTTTCTGAGTTATTACAAGGACACCCTGAGGCAGTCTTTCATATTTGTCAGGTAGATGCCAATGTTGCACCTGTAATAGAGTCATATAGCACAGAAAAGGCCTTCAGCCCATCGAGTCTGCACTGACAATAACTACCATTAAAGGTACGCTAATCCCATTTTCCTGTACTTGTCCCATATCCTTGAACGTTATGCTCATCCAACTATTTTTTAATGGTTGTAAGGTTTCTGGCCTCCACTACCTTCCCAGGCAGTGCGTTCCAAATTCTCCCCACCCTCTGAGTGAAAAATGTTTTTTCTCAAATCCCCTCTGAATCTCCTGCCCCTCACCCTAAAGCTATGCCCCCTTGTGATTGACCCCTCAACCAAAGGGAACAGCTGCTCCCTACTCGCCCTGTCCATACCCCTCATAATCTTGTACACCTCACTCATGTCCCCCCTCAGTCTTCTCTGCTCCAACGAAAACAGTCCAAGCCTATCTGGTCTCTCCTTATAATGGAACAGCTTGGCCAGGGGCTGGCAAGGTCCTCAGCACTGTAGCCAGGATGTAGTCAGGATCTCTTATGTGTTGAGTGAACTCCATCTACTTAATGTGGGATTAATTTAACTGGGCACTTTCATTTATAATGGTGGATTCCTTGGACTATGCAGAGTATACTCATCCACTTTGCCTTTTTGATTGCAGATTTTTGAAAATTCCTGCCTTTTCATGCTAGGCTCCACCATGGTTGAGATTGGAAATATACATGGAGCTTCCTCCTCCTGTTATTGCTTGTTCATCTAGCACTGTATCTGACTCAATGTTGTTGGCCTGCAGAGCTTTGCCTTGATCTATTCTTTGTGGGAGTTCTTAGTTTTGTCTATAACTGCTGATTTTGGTGTTTAAGGTTCATCTGGCAGTAAGGATACTTCAGTTGCAAGCAATAAAAGAATTAACTTCATAAAGTAAATCAAAGAAAAAGGTTTAATAAAGAAACTTCATTACACCACCACTTGGAGACACACAAGCTCCCCACAATTCCCATCTGCTTTCTATTTAGGCTGGTCTGCTGACCACCACATCATTTTGCCATTGGTTACATTATAATAGATTCCAATGTTATCATTGGTCACACTTAATGTAAATATGTGGGGTTATACGAATAGGGCCTGGGTGGGATTGTGGTTGGTGCAGACTCGATGGGCCAAATGGCCTCCTGCGCTGTAGGGATTCTATGAAAGATGAAAAAAGGACATTTTTCTAACGTGCCCATGATTTTTCTATTTGCTTCGCAGCATTATAATGTAACCAGTGGTAACATGCTGTAGCTTCGCTAGTTGATACCCTCATTCTCAGGACTTCCTTGGTCCTGCTTTTCTACACCACATTGAGTCACGGTTGGTCTCTTGACTTGATGGTGATCAGCGAATGGGGAATGTCTCTGGGCATGATCTAGTAGATTGTGGTGGTGTACAATTCTGCTGAGCTTGGCTCACAGTATCTCTTGGATACCGAGTTTTGGATTGCTAAATTTGTCCTAAACCTGTCGCAAATTGAGGATGATGTCATGGTGGAGACAAAGGTTTTTCTCCACAAGAACTGTAATATTTCTCATATTTTAATACATGGTATGTATGATACATAGCTCCTCTGCTCACATTTATAGTGGAAATTTTCTATGTAAATGCATTACACTATAATTACACACTCTTGCCAGAGTGGAATTACCGTGTAACAAAGTCAGCTGTGCGCTGTCCATTAAGAATGTTGCATGGGAAGTTTGAATGGAAATATAGAAAAATAAAGACAGAATGTGTGATTTATAATAAGCAATTGAACGATGTCTTTACGTCCCGGTCCAATATTTCCCTGTCCACTGATTCCACTCCACTTGACGGCTATATTCAGTTTTAATTCTCCATGCACAATGTCATGGGAGATCAACCAGTATATCATTAAGTAATTACATAGTATGACCAATGCTACAGATCAACTGATAATGTAAAACTCACAGTTTTAAAACCTGTTGACCTGATCAGTTCTGAAGAAAAGTTCTTTTGGACTCAACGTTAACTCTGTTTCTCTCTCCGCAGATGCTGCCAGACCTGCTGAGTTCTTCCAGCATTTTCTTTTTTTTTCAGAGTTTCAGCATCCGCAGTATTTTGCTTTGATATTACCTGTCTTGCATTTATCTGGCACCTAGAGCTCCAATGAATTATTTTTAAAGTAATGGCAAGCACAGCAGACACTCTGCATTCCATAAATGACCAATTTGTCATTCTATGATGCATGGGATCAGCCAGTGAGATCATCAGAAGACATCAGTCCACACCACTTCATGGATGCCCAGCATTTAACTGCTGGCTCTGTACTTAGTCTCCCTACACTACACGACAGAGATTGTCCTCATGCTGCAAAGCAAATAGAAAAATCATGGGCACGTTAGAATAATGTCCTTTTTTCATCGAATCCCTACAGCGCAGAAGGAGGCCATTTGGCTCATCGAGTCTGCACCAACCACAATCCCACCCAGGCCCTATTCGTATAACCCCACATATTTACCCTGCTAATTCCCCTGACACTAGGATCAATTTAGCATGGCTAATCAACCTAACCCACACATGTTTGGACTGTGGGAGGAAACCAGGGCACCCGGAGGAAACAGGGAGAATGTGCAAACTCCACACAGTCAATGAGCCGAGGCTGGAATCAAACCTGGGTCCCCAGCGCTGTGAGGCAGCAATGCTAACCACTGTGCCACCATGTTGATGTAAGTTGTTGCTGGACTGCTAGCAAGGGGAGTAAATTATGCTTCAGAGCATGAAGCCTTGGTCAGACCTCTTCTGCGATGCTGCATTTAGTTTTGAGCACCATACTATTTGCAGAAAAGACTTACTAGGATGCTACCATGGCTTGATTGTTTAAGTTATAAGGTGAGGCTGGATAGACTGGGACTACTTTTCCTGGAGCATAGGAGGCTTAGGGGTGACCTTATAGAGGTCTATAAAATAATGAGGGGCATAGATAAGGTAGATAGTCAACATCTTTTCCCAAAGTTAGAGGAGTCTAAAACTAGAGTGCATAAGTTTAAGGTGAGAGGGGAGAGATACAAATGGGTCCAGAGGGGTAATGTTTTCACTCAGAGGGTGATGAATGGAACGAGCTGCCAGAGGCAGTAGTAGAGGCGGGTAGAATTTTGTCTTTTAAAAAGCATTTAAACAGTTACATGGGCAGGATGAGATATGGGCCAAATGTAGGCAATTGGGACTAGCTTAGTGGTTAAAAACTGGGCAGCATGGACAAGTTGGGCCGAAGGGCCTGTTTCCATGCTATAAATCTCTATGACTCTATCAGAGGAAAGATATATTGATCTTGGAGTGAACACAGTGCAGATTTGAATGATGTCAAACCTTAAAGGGTTAAATTATGAGGACATATTACATAAACCTGCATTGTACCCCCATGAATATAGAAGGTTGAGAGGCGATTTGGTTGAAATGTTTAAAATGTTACAAGAATTTGAACGGTTAGGCAGGGAATAACAATTTTCTCTGGTGGAGGAATCTGGTAGAGGCATCTCCACATCGGGAGGAATCAAAAACCAGAGGTCATAATCCACACATCCACACATCCAAAGATGTGCGGGTTAGGTTGATTGGCCAGGTTAAAAAAAAAATGCCCCTTAGAGTCCTGAGATGTGTAGGTTAGAGGGATTAGTGGGTAAATATGTGGGGGTGGGGCCTGTGTGGGATTGTGGTTGGTGCAGACTCGATGGGCCGAATGACCTCCTTCTGCACTAGGGTTTCTATGATTTCTATGATTTCTATAATCTTAACATTAGAACAACATCATCCAGGGACGAAATTGGGAAGCACTTGTTTCACACAAATTATGGCAGATATTTGGACCTCTCTCCTCCAAAAGACTTTGGGTGCTGGGACAGTTGGATCTTTTAATGCAAGGTGCATTTAAATAGCATGTTTAATATAGTAAAACATCCCAAGGTGCTCCAGAGGCATGTTATCAGGCAAAATTTTACTGAGGTAGTTTTTTTCTGGATATATGTATTAAGGGATATAGAGCAAATGCAAGAAAATGCAGTTGAGGTACAGATCAGTCATGATCTCATGAAATGATAGAGCAGGTTCGAGGGGGTGAATGGCCTACCCCAGTTCCTAGAATGTCAGGATGGATTATGTACTAAATCTCTGACTGGGATTTTGAACTCTCAGCCATCTGATTGAGGTCTGAAAGCTTTGATGGAAATACACTCTCCTATACAATACTTGCTCTTTCTCTCTCTCTCTCTCGATCAGAGCCCCAATCACAGCACACAAAGAACATTGAGCATTAGAGCACTGGTTACCATGACAACAGTCACATTGTTACAAGGGACCAATAAGCCATTATTTTATAAAAAGAAACATGATGAATTTCTAAACCATGGTTGCTTGCCTTTGCTGATATTGCTCTACATTTCAGTGACAGGATCCTGGACCAATCAGATTAATTACATGCCCGCAGCAACCAATGAAATTGCTACAAAAGTGGTTGAAGTAAAATAATCAATCATGTGATTACTGTTACCCAATTAGATTGCTTTCGAACACTCCACTGACTGAAAACTGGCATGAGCCTGGCATGAGCAATATTGGCCAATGAGATTCACAGAAAGTCTTAATGAATTGCAAAGGCCACATGACCACAACTTGCCAGCAAGATACATCATACTTCCTTCAATCTATACTGTCTAATCTTTTTTTAAATGAGCTGCATTGAAGGGAGTTTTTTTTAAAAAAAAGAAAATGCTATCTTGCAACTGAATCTTTCTAGAGTATACTATAATGTATATAATTAATGTTGAAGCCATCATTGAACTGCCTCACAGCGCCAGGGACCCGGGTTCAATTTCTGCCTCGGGTGACTGTCTGTGTGGAGTTTGCCATATTCTCCCTGTGTCTGCATGGGTTGCCCCCGGGTGCTCCAGTTTCCTCCCACAGTCCAAAGATGTGCCGGTTAGGTTGCTTGGCCGTGCTTAGCGTCAGGGAGATTGAGCAGGGTAAATACGTGGGATTACAGGGATAGCACCTGGGTGTGATTATTGCTGGTGCAGGCTCGATGGGCCAAATGGCCTCTTTCTGGACTATAGGGATTCTATGAATGAGCCTTTTTCCAGAATCTTCCAGTGTAGCTGGAATGAGCAAAATGTTTCAGGGTCACATCATCTGTGGGGTGAACAGATTGATGAATAATAAATATCATGTGTAATTGCAATTGTAATGATGCCCTGTGTCACATAGTATGAAAAGAGTATTTAAAACAGTATTGTACTTCCAGGAATATCAATTTGAACTGGTATTGAATATGATTTTATATTTTTTTTATGGAGGAAGTATACTTTTGGGAAAATGAATAGGTTGATGGGGAAAGCCACTGTCAAAGGTCCTCCTACCATAGTGCATTGAAGGGCTGGAAACGGTGTAAGCCCCTTGGGCTGCATGTACCAGAGAATGTTTGACATGAATTGTAAATGTACGTCGTAAGTATAACATAGAAACATAGAAACATAGAAACCCTACAGTGCAGAAGGAGGCCATTCGGCCCATCGAGTCTGCACCAACCACAATCCCACCCAGGCCCTACCCCCACATATTTTACCCGCTAATCCCTCTAACCTACGCATCCCAGGACTCTAAGGGACAATTTTTAACCTGGCCAATCAACCTAACCCGCACATCTTTGGACTGTAACCTGTAATGACAAGTAAAGTGAGGCACCTCATTTAGTGTAATACTAAGTGTTAGTGTTACAATTTATGTAATGTCATATTTGAACCCTTATTTGATGTACTTTTACAAAATGTTATGAATTTATTTATTTTTTGGGGGGAGGGGGGGGGGAACATGTTCTGATAAAGAAGGTAAACACAAAATTTTAGCCTGCCTTTTTCTTTATAGATGTTGAGGAACCTGCTTTGCGTTTTCGACATATTCTGTTTCCATTTCAGATCTTTAGCGTTTTACATCGTTGTCTTTTCACTTCCAGCTTGAATGACGAGCGGGACACCAGCTCATCACACAGATCTAACCCTGCATTGTGCACAGTGATCTGAAACTGCAGGCTTTGTTTGTCGATATGGAAAGAAACAATGAATCTCAAGAGTGGTTGCATCACCAAATACGATGGCTGCGTTCAGTTCGGTGTTTAGAACAGTCAACTGAATGAGATCCCTGCTGTCTGCAGCCAGCAACGCCATGCAGCTCTTGGGTGTATTTCTCTTTGTAGGTATTTCAGTCTATTTTGCCCACAATGAAATCAATCGCCATCAGTGACTCCCAGGTTCCTTGTAGTTTGAACACAACATAAAGGAATTCATAACTGGAATTTAATCGTTGCAAATTTCTTGATCAATAATCAAACATCAAATATCGCGAAACAATTGTTCTCTATATAAATAAAGAAAAGGATCAGTTCTGTAAGAAGGGTCAATGGGCTATTGGCCATGCTAAATTGCCCCTTAGTGTGAGGGGAACTAGCTGGGGTAAATATGTGGGGTTACAGGGATGGGGCCCGGTGGGATTGTGGTTGGTGCAAACTTGCACCCTGAGAAGATTCTATGATTCTATGACTCGAAACATTAACTGTGTTTCTCTCTCCACAGATGCTGTCAGACCTGCTGAGTTTATCCAGCATCTTCTGTTTTTATTTTTTTTTTAAAGGATTGTTTTTTGAACAATGTAACACGGTAGCACAGTGGTTAGCACTGCTGCTTCACAGCTCCAGGGTCCTGGGTTTGATTCCCGGCTCGGGTCACTGTCTGTGTGGAGTTTGCACATTCTCCTCGTGTCTGCGTGGCAGGTCCAAAGATGTGCGGGTTAGGTTGATTGGCCAGGTTAAACAATTGCCCCTTAGAGTCCTGGGATGTGTAGGTTAGAGGGATTAGCGGGGAAAATATGTGGGGGTAGGGCCTGGGTGAGATTGTGGTCGGTGCAGACTCGATGGGCCGAATGGCCTCCTTCTGCACTGTAGGGTTTCTATGATTTCTATGATTTCTATCTGTTCCATTCGGAAGAATCTCTTTAGATAATAGCAATCGCACAACTATCCTGTTCATAAAATGACATCAATCTCATTCAATGTAGCTTTGTTTGACAGGACCAATGCCAGTAAAGATAGGGTGTCATAGATTGGTAGGTTTTAATTTAGACAGTAGTGGTTCTTTAGTCCCGGATAACTGATTATTTTGACGCTGGTTACTAGTCAATGCTTTTTGACCATTCATTGTTCAAAAAACAATGTAATTGATATGTTGGAACAAAACAGCTGTAAAATGATAATTTATCAGCGTGCAGTGGGAAAACTGCTTCTTAAGTGGTTAGCACAGCTGCCTCACAGCTCCAGGGACCTGGGTTCGATTCCCTTTTTGGGTCACTGTCTGTGTGGAGTTTGCACATTCTCCCCGTGTCCGTGTGGCTTTCCTCTGGGAGCTCCGACTTCCTCCGCACATCTTTGGACTGTGGGGTTAGGGTGATTGGCCATGCTAAATTGCCCCTTAGTGTCCCGGGATGTGTGGGTTGGAGGGATCAGCGGGGTAAAATGCGTGGGGTTGCAGGGATAGGGCCTGGAGTGGGATTGTGGTCGGTGAAGACTTGATGGGCTGAATGGCCTCCTTCTGCACTGTAGGGTTTCTATGGTCTCTATGCATAATGGCTACCCCAACAAGGACTGACGTCACAACAGCAAAGATATCGTAAGAGTTTGACACATTTTTCTACACTACAAAACAAAAAATCTTTAATATTTTGTCCGAGACAGCAATCCAGGTCCTGACAACCCAGCCCTGAGAGCACAAATAACTTACATTTTGTTGTTTAGTGCGTGTGAAAATTTAGGCTATATTTAGAACTGCTACCTCATTAATAGATAAGTTATCATTCAAAATACCAAGACCAGAAGGCAAGATACAAAAGTCTGAGGTCACGTACTAACTGACTCAAGAACCGCTTCTTCCCTGCTGCCATCAGACTTTTGAATGGACTTAACTTGCATTAAGTTAATCTTTCTCTACACCCTAGCTATGACTGTAACAGTACATTCTGCACCCTCTCGTTTCCTTCTCTTTGGGCGGTATGTTTTGTCTGTATAATCCGCAAGAAACAATACTTTTCACTGTATGTTAATACATGTGACAATAATAAATCAAATATCAAATCAAGAATAGTCTCAGGTCTCGAAATTAACCATGACATGGATTTAAATACTTGAGGTGGTCCATGAGGATCACCAACAGTGGAGCAATACCTAAGCAGTCAACAATGATAAAAAGCATGGACACACCCATGTTAGGGTGGTAAAGAAAATATAAATGAGGAAGGGAATGTTCATCATAATTTTCCTATCTATATAAAGTCTTCCATCTGATGCCAATCCACACAGCACAAAGTATCACAATTCAACCTGATTAGCTCAATTATTGTTTTTATAAAATACCCAAGAGATGACACTATTTGGAATGGACCAATAAACAATTGACAAGCAGGAACGAAACTATCAATGGTCAGCAAGGGGAAGCAATAACATTTCTTCACTCTTTTCTTAGGAATGTTTTTAGCTACTATTTTATTGCCTTACTAAGTTGAAGATGTATCATTAATTTTTAACGCAGGATAGACAAAACATACAAATTCACAAGGAAATTGACATTTTTATTTAGTTTTGCCTCTTGTGCACATCTGTAATAATGCTTAAAATTTATTTATTAGTCACAAGTGAGGCTTACATTAACACTGCAATGAAGTTACTGTGAAATTCCCCTAGTCACCACATTCCAGCACCTATTTGGGTACACTGAGGGAGAATTTAGCATAGCCAATGCACCTGACACACCAGTCTTTCAGACTGTGGGAGGAAACCGGAGCACCCGGAGGAAACCCACGCAGACACGGGGAGAACGTGCAGACTCCACACAGATAGTGACCCAAGCTGGGAATTGAACCCAGGTCCTTGACGCTGTGAGGCAGCAGTGCTAACCACTGTGCCACCATGCCACCCATTCCATTGGTGTGTGGTTTCCTTGAGAAGTCTACAACTTGATTATGCGGAGCTGCTCCTGGTTATCAATCTGTGAATGAATGGAAAGGCTCAGCCAGGTAGCAGTGTACAGTAGTTTGAATGCACATTACAATTCTCTGCAAGCACTGTGCGCACTGCAGTTCGTAAAATTCAATATGAGGCTATTTGCCTCCTGAATATTTCAAACAACAACTGGCATTTACATAACGCCTTTAACATAGTAAAATATCCCAGGGCACTTTATAAGCATTAAATGTCCCAGGGCACTTTACAAGGCAACATTACACCAGATAATAAAAAAAACTTGGTCAAAGCGTTAGGTTTCAATGAATGTCTTAAAAGAGGAAAGAGAGACAGAGAGATTTAGACAAGGAATTTCGGAGTTTAGGACCTTGGCAACTGAAGACAGAATCACCAGTGATGGAGCAATGAAAATTGGGGTTGCTCAAGAGATTAGAATTGTCAAAGCGTGGAAATTTTGGGATGCTGGAGGAAATCACAGAGATAGAGAGGGAATGAGACAATGGAGGGATTTGAAAACAGGGATGAGAATTTTAAAACTGAGAGATCGCTTAACCAGGAGACGATGGAGATCAGCAAGTACCAGGGTAATGGGTGAGTGGGATTTAACCTCGGGTTTAGCAAAGCTAGAACTAAGATGGTAAGTGCGTTGGAATAATCAATTCTCAGTGGCAATAAAGGCATGGGTGAAGGTTTCAGCAGCAGATGAACTGAGGCAAGGTTAGAGTCAGCTGATGTTATGGAAGGGTAGGATTCCCAACTCAAGGTCCCATACAACAATTGAGGTTAAACATAACATCTTGGAGCTGTGGGAGGCACATGAAATCGTGGGTTTCTGTATGGTTGTTAGCAAGACCGGGCATTAACCAAGCATGCCAGAACTGGTTGTTTATGCCCCACCTCCTTTCCAGGCTCTAAGAATAAGAACACTAATTGAAAAGGATCAGTCAAGGGGACGTTATTCCCTTGAAGTAGATTCGAACAACTTTATTTATGATTTTACTTCTTCCAGCAACCAGACAAAAACACTGACATTGCTACCCTGAACACACCTTTGACAAGTTAAGTATCTGCACCGTACAGGTGCACGGCAATTATCAACTCCAACAAGAATCTAACCATTTCCCTTTCACATTCAATGTTATTATCATCGCGAATCCTTCATCATCAACATCAGGCAGGAGAGGATGTGTGTGCGCACAGTAATGGCGATCACCAGAGATCACTAACTTAACTGGACCAGCCACGTGAACACAATGGCTACAACATGAGGCAAGATTTCCTTTCTCAATGTGTAACTCACCTCTTGACTCCGCAGAGTCTGTCCACCAGCTTTAAGGCACAAGTCAGGAGTGTGCTGGGATGAGTGCAGCTTCAACAACACTGAAGAAGGTTGATACCATCCAGGACAAAATGGCCCACTTGTCATGTGCCTCATCCACTACCTGAAACGTTCACTCCCTCCACCACTGCTGCACCTTGGCTGCGCTGTGTACCATCTACAAGATACACTGTAGCATAGAAACTAGAAGCAGGAATTGGCCATTAGGCCCTTAGATCCTGCTCCGCCATTCATTTTGATCATGGCTGATCATCAATTCAATATCCTGATCCCCCTTCCCCTGATCCCTTTAGCCCCAAGAGTTACGTTGTCTTCTTGAAACCAGACAACGTTCTGGCCTCAATTGCATTCTGTGCTAGTGAATTCCACACATTCACCTCTGGGTGAAGAAATTTCTCCTATCTCCGTTCTGAAAGGTTTACCCCTTATCCTCAAACTCTGATCCCCAGTTCTGGACTCCCCCACCATCGGGAACATTCTTTCTGAATATACCATGTCTAATCCTGTTAGAATTTTATAAGTTTTGATGAGATCCCCTCTTCTGAACTCCAATGAATATAATCCTAACTGCCTTAGTCTCTCCTCATATGACAGGTCTGCCTTCCCAGGAATCAGCCTGGTAAACATTTGCCGTACTCCCTCTATGGCAAGGACATCCTTCCTCAGATAAGGACACCAAAATTGCACACAATACCCCAGATGTGGCCTCACCAATACCTGTACAATTGCAGCAAAGCAATTGTATACTCAAATCCTCTTGCTATGATGGCCAACATACCATTTGCTTTCTTTACTGCCTGCTGTACATTCACCTGTACAATTGCAGCAAAGCAATTGTATACTCAAATCCTCTTGCTATGATGGCCAACATACCATTTGCTTTCTTTACTGCCTGCTGTACCTGTGTGCTTACTTTCAGCAACTGATGCCCAAGGACTCCAAGGTCTCGTTGAGTATCCACCTCTCTCAATTTGCACCCATTCAAGTAATAACCTGTCTTCCTATTATTGCTGCCAAAATGGATAACCTCACATTTATCCACATTATACTGCACCTGCCATGCAGATGCCCACACAGTCAGCCTGTCCAAATCACGCTGAAGCATCTCTGCAGCCTCCTCACAGCTCACCCTCCCACTCAACTTTGTATAATCTGTAAATTTGGAGATAATACATTCAGTTCCCCCTTCCAAATTATTAATATATAATGTGAACAGTTGGAGTTCTAGCACAGATTCCTGCGGCACCCCACTGGTCAGATTGCCAATCAGAAAAAGACCCATTTATGCCAATTCTTTGCCTCCTATCCTTTAACCAGCTTTCTATTCATCTCAAGACATTACCTGCAATCCCATGTGCTTTAACTTTATATAGTAGCCTGTTATGTGAGATCTTGTCGAAAGCCTTCTGAAAGTCTAAATAAACCACATTCACTGGTTCTCCTCGGTCAACTCTATTAGCTACATGCTCAAAAAATTCCAATAGATTCGTCAAGCATGACGTCTGTCCCTTTTGTAAATCCGTGCTGACTTTGTCTGATGATTCCACTGCCTTCCAAATGCCGAGTTATGAAATCCTTGATAATAGACTCTAGCAACTTCCCCAGTACCGACATTAGGCTCACTGGTCTATAGTTCCCTGTTTTCTCTCTCCCTCACTTTTTGAATAGCGGGTTTACATTAGCTACTCTCCAATCCATAGGAACTATTCCAGAGTTCAAAGAATTTTAGAAAATAACCACCAATGGATCTACTATTTCCAGGGCCGCTTCCTTAAGTACTCTGGGATGAAGATTATCAAGACCTGAAGATTCATCCACCTTCAATCCTATCAATTTCCCCAAAACCATTTATCTACGAATGCTGATTTCCTTCAGCTCCTCACTAAAACATATTTCTTTCAGCACTTCTGGTACATTATTCATGTCTTCCTTTGTGAAGACTGAAGCAAAGTACAAATTTAATTCCTCAGCCATTTCTTTATTCCCCGTTACGAATTCTCCCATTTCTGACTGCAAGGGGCCTATATTCATTTTTGTCAATCTTTTTCTCTTTATATATCTATAGAAACTTAGCAACTTATCTATGCTTCTTTAGTGGCACTTTCCAAGCCTGTGATCTCAAACACCTAGAGGAACAAAGACAGGCACAAGGAATCAGCACCATCTACAAGTTTCCCTCCAAGTCATGCACTATCTTGATTTGCAATTATATTGCTGTTCCCTCATTGCCGTTGGATCAGAATTATGGAACTTCCCACTGAACAGCTTACACAACACAGACTGCAGCAGTTCAAGAAGGTGGGTCACCACCTTCTCAAGGGCAATTGGAGATGGGCATTAGATTCTGGCCTTGTCAAGTGGTGCCCACATCCCTTCTTTCTGAATTCTTTCAATGGCATGTCAACCATATCCCACACCCTTGCAACAGAGTACCAACCACTGAGCAATATCACAGAAGTATACTGTACTCATACAAGTATGTTGTATACATTCATGTCTTTATTATATAGTTAAAATACTTGTATTTATACGGGAACTATCACACTTTGAATATGTCCCAAACATATTTATATAAGAAGTTTTGTGGAATATGCCATGGAACTTTTTTTTCAGTACAAAACTGGTTATGCACGATGGCACAGTGGTTAGCACTGCTGCCCCACAGCGCCAGGGACTGGGGTTTGATTCCTGGCTTGGGTCACTGTCTGTGCAGAGTCTGCACATTGTCCCCGTGTCTGCATGGGTTTCCTCCGGGTGCTCCGATTTCCTCCCACAGTCCGAAAGACGTGCTGGTTAGGTGCATTGGCCATGCCAAATTCTCCCTCAGTGAACCCGGACAGGCACCAAAGTGTGGCGACTAGGGGATTTTCACAGTAACTTCATTGCAGTGTTAATGTAAGCCTTACTTGTGACACTAATGAACTTTAATATCATAGAAGTATACTGTATTCAGACACGTATATTGTATACATTTATGTCTTTATTATATAGTTAAAATACTTGTATTTATATGGGACCTATCACACTCTGAATATGTCCCAAATGTATTTATGTAAGAAGTTTTGTGGAATATGCCATGGAACTTTTTTTAAACTACAAAACTGGTTACTATTGCTATTGCGATTAAAACAATAGAAATGATAATTTGAGGGGAATGATTTTCGTCGTTTCCTTCTACGTCCAGTGTTAACAAGAAGTATAATAGTTTATAAACCAAAGATGCGTGGGTTAGGTTGATTGGCTATGCTAAAAAATTGCCCCTTAGTGTCCTGAGATGCGTAGGTTAGAGGATTAGCGGGTAAATATGTAGGGATATGGGGGTATGGCCTGGGTGGGATTGTGGTCGGCACAGACTCGATGGGCCAAATGGCCTCTTTCTGCACTGTAGGGTTTCTATGATTCTATGGATAGTTTGTAACCTAATTCCTCCTTCCAACTAAGAACGAAAAATCTCTGCCCGCCCGCACCAGTTTGCATCAAAAAGTGGGACGTGAACCATGAGTTGGCTGACTCGCTGATTGACAGCGGGTTTCGCCCGCTCTTCTTTCCGGGCTGCGGAGGTGTCCCTGCCTGCCTGGTGCTGCGGCCGGCCGGGCGGGCGGAGCGCTACGCGCGGGGTTGGCGAGAGTCCCGCGGCGCTGGAAGTAGTTCCGGGTGTAGGCCGAGTCTGGCGCTGAGAAGGGACCGGGACCGGGGACTGGGAAAGCGGGAGCGGCCCTGCCCTGCCAGCGGCCCCGACCACCCCCAACTACCACAGGCGGGGTCGGGCGACGGGGAACCGGGCCTCTCCCCAGGGTGGGGGTGACGACGACCGGAGGCCCGAAGCCGGGGGGAAGCGCTGGGCGAGAGGGTGAGTCTGAACGGGGAGGGGGAGAGGGAGGAGGAGGAATGGGGGGGGTGGGGGCTGAGCCCCGGGGAGTGGCGCCCAACTCGAGCCTCACTGAAGGGGAAGGAGGGGGAGGGACGCTCTGGGGAAGGGGGGGGGGGGGTGGAGGCAGAGACCGAGCCAGCTCACCTCAACCCTGACTAACCATCGATAACCGAGGTCTAAAATAGACCCTGGGGCCCAGTATGGGGAGCAGACCGCTCACTAGGCCTGCAATGGAGGCGGGCATCCCCGGGGCCTGGCGCTGGAGCAGCTCTGGCGGGCCTGCCGGGGGTTGGGGGGGGGGGGGGGGGGATCTGTAATGGGGAGGGTGCAAGGCAGTGACACTGGAGCGACAGACCAGGATTACTGTCTAATGACCAGCTTTCTTTATCTGTAAGGAGCTGCTGAGAGGAATACCTGAGACATCTTGTTTACTCTGCTTAATTTTAGCACTGGAAATGGTGGCATTTCAATATTAAATGCTGTGTTCTTCCCCCATTTTGTTTATAAATGTTGCATGTACATGCGAGGTTTGATTTTATATTTTGCATCTCTTATGGGTAATTCCAGCACAGGCACTTGGATTTCGGTGGTGACATAATGATGGGTGTGTGAAGTACTCACACTGGTGCCCCTCTTGGATTGTGAAACGCCTCAATGGTACAATCTAGATTTTTGCCCTTTTCAACTTGGGTTGTCCGAAGAGTGGATTTTTAAAGATGTGGGCGGCACAGTGGTTAGCACTGCTGTCCCGCAGCGCCAGGAGCCTGGGTTTTATTCCCGGCTTGGGTCTGTGCGGAGTCCGCACGTTCTCCCCGTGTCTGCGTGGGTTGCCTCCGGGTGCTCCGGTTTCCTCCCATAGTCCGAAAGGTGTGCTGGTTAGGTGCCTTGGCCGTGCTAAATTCTCCCTTCGTGTTACCCGAACAGGCGCCGGAGTGTGGCGACTAGGGAATTTTCACAGTAATTTCATTGCGGTGTTAATATAAGCTTACTTGTTACACTACTTTTTTAAAAAAGTACAGGTCTTGTCAGTCAAGGTTGCATTGGTGAGATCAATTCGAGATGAACTGGAGTATTATAGGTGAAAACAAGGCACTAGAAATCTAGTCAGTTTCTGATGTGTGCAGTATATTCTTTGTAGAGTACATGTCAAGCCTTGTCCAATGTGTATGGAATAGGTAGCAGTTTACTGTTCTTTCGGATGGGAGGAAACACTGTCTTTGAGTCTGTAATGCCACCTAAACAACAGTTGTGCAATATCTTATGTCGTGATTTTACATCAAGGAGCCTGTGTGAGATTCTGTACAGATCTAACTAAACATATTCACCCCTATTATTAATTGTACTGGTGTAATTGCTGAGGGGCTGAATAACTTTATTCGCACAGAATATAAATAATCCCAGGAAGTAATTTTGGATTATTCTGGTTTAATTTCCCTATACATTCAACTGTTGGCTTTTTTGAGGCAACAAACAGATTTGAGTGAGCCTGTCAGGTTTTCAGGTCTGGTGGCAGCTGTTTGAGTGACACAGAGTCAGATCTGAAAACGAGTGCCCTACAAGCCTGCAGTTAGAATTTCCAGAATCCGAAGGGAAATAATTTTTGAAATTCTACTTGGGGTGTGGAGATAGTTTTTGATTTTTACTCATTCTACACCATCCTCAAATATCTCTTAAATGTATTTTGCTGCTACTGAGGTATGATTTTTTAAAATGGCCATTATTCAAGTACTGAACAGTATATCTGTAATTAGATTATTTGACTGAGGCCAATCTTGGCCATAGTTGATGTCTACTCATGCACACTTTCCAGCAGAGGTCACTAGATAGTAATCAAGAGTGGGAACCCTGCCTAATTTGTTTTCATTGAGGCTTATCGCAGTAATTTCTCTCCACCTTGGATCAGCTAACTCAGCATGGCCTGAAAATCAAAAGTATGGTCTTTGGATTTGTGTTGCATTGTTTGTCGCCTTCTTCAAAGGGAAAACCTTTAAAGTAAATACTCTCAAAGTTTCAGGATGTTCTTTTAAAACATAAAGTTCCTTGCACTGGTATTTTGCTTGGGATACCATAATGAATTTTAACTGAGGAACAGAGAGAGAAAGGTGGAGAATCTCATGTGACCACACATTTGTACTAAAGCATTCAGATGTACATAATGGGCATAAAGTGCTGTTTCTTCGTGAGAATGTTTTAATTTTAACACCCCAAAAGTAAGATACAGGCTGTTTATTTTTGTGTGATTCACACCTGAAATTTATGACCCTTTTCCTATTTGCAGTATATTGTGACTGCGTTGTGATTAAAGTTTAGGTTCTCCAATTGCCATCCCACTGACACGGCAAAGAAGAAAGCCAGGCCTATCCAATTCCATTTGTTTTAAAATGTCAAGACTCGACCTTCTTTGAAGATAGGGTTGCACAGTAATTTTTTTTCTGTGATTTTGTCCTGTGAACGTTGTTTAACAGCACCTTTGAATGAGCCAGTCAGTCAGTGAATGCATTTGTGACACCACATAGCATCCCTTCCTTGTATTATGGCAGCTTCAGGTTTTTTCCTTTCCACATACCTATTGGGTGTCTGAATTGTTGTCTGATGGTTCTGTGTTCTTATGAGTGAGTTGTTGATACCAGGTTTGCCTTCATTTTGGAGAGTGCTTCAAGCACTAGGATGAATTAAATTTGCTCTTTTACTTTTTCATTGGAGTTCGTTGAGTTTCTGAATGATTAAAACATTTTTTCAGTGTTCTACTTTTTTGTGAAGAGCTGTGGTCAGTTTATTATGGCGAAGATACCATAAAAGTGCAAGATTTTGATGTGTAATGTCACAAAGTACATGGTGAAGATTTTGCTGGTCCTTAAAATTATTGCAAATGTTCCCGGTTACTTCGGCATGTGGAAGTAGAAACCGAAATTGGAAGAAAATGACATTTGAATAGCTTGAGCCTGGTTATTCTGAGGAGCAGAGATTTTTTTTGCGTTTTTGGAATACTAAAATTATGTAACATTCGATAAGGTTGTTTTGATGAAACAAAATTCTCAGCTCTCGGCTCATAAGAATTTATTATTTAGGTAGTTATGCATTCATGTATCATGGGGTCTACCCCGTGCTCACCAACCTACATTGGCTCTGGTCCATCAATTCCCTTACTTAAAAGTTTTACTTGTTTTGACTCCCTCCATGCTCTTCCCCCAACCTTATCTCTGTAACCTCCTTCAGTCCTACAACTTTACCAGATATTTGTGCTTCTCCAATTCTGGCTCCATGAGCATTTATGATTTTCATTGCTGCACCATTGGTGATCTTGTCTTCAGTTACTCTGACATTTCCCATCTGAACCTCTCCAACATTCATCCTTTTCTTCTTTAAGCTGTTCTTTAAAACCTACCTGACCAGGTTTCTGGTCGTCTGTCCTTCTATCTCCTTGTATGGCTCAATGTCATTTTATTTTCTTCCACGAAGTGTCTTTGGACACTTTAGAATCCCTATAGTGCAGAAGGAGGCCTTTCAGCCCATCGAGTCTGCACTGACCACAATCCCATCCAGGCCCCACCTCCATAACCCTATGCATTTACCCTGACACTAAGGGGCAATTTAGTATGGCCAATCCACCTAACCCACGCATATTTGGACTGTGGGAGGAAACCAAAGCACCCAGAGAAAATCCATGCAGACACGGGGAATATAAGAACATAAGAAATAGGAGCAGGAGTAGGCCATCTAGCCCCTTGAGCCTGCCCCGCAATTCAATAAGATCATGGCTGATCTGAAGTGAATCAGTTCCACTTACTCGCCTGCTCCCCATAACCCTTAATTCCCCTACCGATCAGAAATCCATCTATCCGTGACTTAAACATATTCAATGTGGTAGCCTCCACCACTTCAGTGGGCAGAGAATTCCAGAGATTCACCACCCTGAGAAGAAGTTCCTCCTCAACTCTGTCCTAAACTGACCCCCCCTTATTTTGAGGCTGTGCCCTCTAGTTCTGGTTTCCTTTCTAAGTGGAAAGAATCTCTCCACCTCTACCCTATCCAGCCCCTTCATTATCTTATAGGTCTCTATAAGATCCCCCCTCAGCCTTCTAAACTCCAACGAGTACAAACCTAGTCTGCTCAATCTCTCCTCATAATCTACACCCCTCATCTCCGGTATCAACCTGGTGAACCTTCTCTGCACTCCCTCCAAGGCCAATATATCCTTTCGCAAGTAAGGGGACCAAAACTGCACACAGTATTCCAGCTGCGGCCTCACCAATGCCTTGTACAGATGCAGCAAGACTTCTCTGCTTTTATATTCTATCCCCCTCGTGATAAATGCCAACATCCCATCAGAGGGGAGAATGTGCAAACTCCACACACACTAACTCAAGCCGGGAATCGAACCTGGGTCCCTGGCACTGTGAGGCAGCAGTGCTAACCACTGTGCCACCGTGCAGCCCATTTGCCTTCACTACCGCCAAGCTGCTATATAAAGTGCAAGTTGTTACACAAGTGCACTCAAACCTAATTAGCAATGTATTTGCATTTCTTACTATCCTTGGGATACCTCCAAGGCAGCATGCTCAGAATTTTAAGGTTGATGAAGGGGAGAAACCTTGTATTATGTTGCAGTTTTTGTAGCCATTTGTTTGCTCTTTCCTTCAAGTTTGCCCCCTAAAATATACTTCATTGTACTTTAACAAATTTTATGAATACGTGACAGTTCTAATTTGACATTAGATAAAGTGCAATACTAATCAGTTCCTTTCAGTAGAGTACAGGAGGTGCCTCACTACACTTGCTATTACAGATTATGTTTAGATTTAGACATTCACATTGCATGTCAAACATTCTCTGTTATATACAGCCTCAGGGATTTCGCATGGGTTCCAGCTTCTCGGTTTACTATGGCGAGGCTTTTTCCCATTGAGCCTTTGTGGCTGCTTCCCCAAAGTTTAATGCATCCTTCTGTATGTAGTACTGGACCTTGGAATCAGCCTGGAACACTCTGGCAACCATAACTCTGTACAGTGGAAGGTCAGCATGTTTCAGGAGAACCAAAAAACATCTTTCAGTGAGTTGATTGGTCGTCCAGCAGCAGTTGATAGACAGTACCGAGGGGGATGTGAACTATTTAGCCATCAGTCCAGCCTGATATCCACAGGTTATGCCTGAATGTTTTCCCATCTCTATAATTGGAAGCCACCAAGCCCAATTGTCGTGCACTTATCTTTGCCCAAGCTGCATTAACCTCCCTCAAAACAAACTGGTGAATTGAAACCTGGCACCTTCTGCTCCGTGTAGCTCAGCTGTGTACTTGCCTTACCAGCTGAGCTGTGCCAACAGAGTGCTCAGCAAGTAGTTTTAATGAGATTAAGGGTTCCAGATGCTTGTTTCAATTAAAAATGCACATGAAATGGTGTCATTTTGTTGCTAAGGTTGTTGCATGGCACCACCCCTCCCCTGTGATACCTGTGTGTGGTCTTGGGGAAGGGGGGTGTATTTTTATAATTCATACCTCTTGTGTTTGGTATCACTTCTGTCATGAGAATTGCTGCATTTGTGGTTATTTGCTCTTCATCTGCTTGGATTCAGTTGATGCAGGAATGAATATATGGCAGCTAAAATGTGGGCATGCAGCCAGGATTTAAATTGATGGGATTTGGTTGTACAAGCCAAGTGAAGAGGTTAAAGAGAACCCTTTTTACTTTTTAGTTGGTGTGAATTGGATTGTAATGTGTTTTTTTTCACCTACGCCTACATAATACTATCCTGGAGTTGCAGGAGGGAAAAAGCATTATCTTTCACCTGTCTGGTTACATTTTTATTCTTAAAGCAGTGATATTAAATCATCATGGAGACTGTGTCTAGATCTGAGGCTCGAAGGGTGCGCTCTTGGAACTGAATTGATCCCTGGCAGACTCTAACCTTGTGCCTTTGCCACAGAATTCAGGGTACTGCTGATTGACCAGCTATTCTGGGTCATTCTTGGGTCCTGGAATGACGGATCTATCATAAGGGCCTGAGATTCTTCCCATTCTGATTCAGATAATCCTGGTTAAATTTCAGCACCATCCCAATGCATGCGAGTGCTTATAAGCTTTGGCTGATAAACTGCCTTTAAATTCTCTGGGTTCATGTAATTCATTGGGTGTTGAAAAAAATGTGCACTCCACGCGTTTCAAGAAAAGCTGCTTATGTAAATTTCTCAGGCATTTCAACTTGATGGATTTCAGTGTGTCAAGTATTAAACTAACAAAAAAGGATGAGCTCTTGACTGGAAAATTTCAGAAATGGTTGACTAAGTCTATAATGCTTTTAAATCGAAGAGTGAGGCTATTTGTGCACACTTGCATATGCTTTTGTGGAATAGAATCTAGTCTTGCACTTCCCAGCAATCCAGCGGAAATGTGCCCTAAAATTAAAATGCTATTTTCTTTCTCACACTCCAGCAGTATGCTTGAGTAGCTTGATGCTCTCGAAAGTTGTGTGATTTGTTACAGCATTGGGTAATGCTGTAACAGTCCTACTGGTATCTTTTAGCAAAAAATTATGTGGTAATTCAGTAGATAGTGGCATAATTTGAGACCCAGGATGTTGGGTGTCAGCGAAACTATAGAAGCTCATTCCAGCATGCCTTTCCTGTATCAGGCTATTGCAGTCTTCACATTGTTATTTTCTGGGAGCTGTTCAATTCGAATATGACTTCTCGGAAGCTAAAGCACCCAAGGTGTGTGACCAGATGTTGTGATTCTAGGAAATAACTAAAGCTGCAGTTTAAGGTTGCACCTGAATTTGAAAATAACATCGGAGGTGCAAATGGGAGAAAAGCTGGAAACTTGCTTTGCAGAGTGTGTTGAGGTAACAGAACTAAGCACCGAGAGCAGGACTTTCTGAACTCATTGCAAGATGAGTGAGGAAGAGTGGAATGACAAAACTGACTGGGTTTGAAGCATTGGCTGGCTCCCCTACCTCCAGTTGCATGTGATCTGTTAACTCCTTAGCATCCTACACATTGGTTCGTTTTCATGTGTGCATCCAGAAATTGAGTGTTTGCTGACCATTTAACCAGGAGGGCTGTATTTACTCAACATTTGTGTACCCATTTTCCAGCAGCAGCAACTCAGCAAGAACCCTGACCTAAAATTCTTTGGTCTGTCGGAATTTATTCCTTTACATCAGATCAGTCCTAATGTTGGGGTTAATCCAGTAGGGGATATAGTATGAACACAAGATTCTGGCAACACTTAGCATGTCTGGCAGCATCTGTGGAGAGAGAAACTTAACTTTTCAGATTGATGACCCAATGTCAGAACTGGGAGCACTTGATTTGTTTATCAATAAATTTTACAAATTACACATTTTGGGACATCTTATTTTTTTCAACTCTGTACAGAGAAGTGCAAACCATTAAGTAGTTCAACCAAAACAAAGAGGGAATTTTCTAACAGGGACTAGTGCCAAGCATTTAATGCCTCACCCACAGCATGAACCACTGAATAACTCATTCATGGAATGTATTCAAGACAATTTGTTAGATCAGTATGTTCTAGGGCCAACCAGGGAGCTGGCTATTTTAGACTTGGTAATGAGCAATGAGACAGGAACATAGGAGCAGGAGTCGACCATTCATCCCCTTGAGTCTGCTCCGCCATTTAACTAGATGGCGGCTGATTTTCTATCTTTACTTCATCTTCCCGCACTATCCCTGAATTCTTGATGTCAATGATAGCTCCATCGATCAACCTCTGCTTTGAACATACTCAATGATTGAGCCTTCACAGCTCACTGAGGTATACGTTTCCAAAGATTCACCGCCCTCTGACTGAAGAAATTCCTCCTCATCTTGGTCCTAAATGGCCTATCCCTTATTCTGAGTCTGCTCCATGATTCTGGACGCTCCCAACCAGGGGGAATATCCTTCCTGCATCTATTCTGTTGAGCATGTTAAGAATTTTGTACAGTCATTCCTCTAAACTCTAGAGAATACAGGCTTCGTCTCCTCAATCTTCCCTATTTGACAATCCTGCCATTCCAGGGATTGGCCTGTGAACTTTCGTTACATTCCCACAATGGCCAGTGTATCCTTCAGAGACAGGGTTAATCAGTAAGCTCGAGGTGAAGGAACCTTAAGGTGACCGCAATTTCGTGACAGAATTTCATGTTCGTTTGGATGAGGAGAAGTTCGAGTCTTAAGACCAATGTTTTAAACCTGACTAAAGGTAATTATAAGTGTTTGAAGGCAGACCTAACTAAAGTGAACTGGGAATCTAGGTTAAAAGGCAGGACAGTAGAAATGCAGTGGCAGACTTTTAAGGAGACATATAGTAACTCTCAGCAAAGATTTATCCGAGTGAGAAAGAAAGTATTTTGAGAAAGATGCATCATCCGTGGCTGAATAAGGAAGTTAAGGACCGTATTATATAGAAAGAAGCACTGTAAATCTGCAAAGATTAGTGGTCGGTCAGAAGATTGGTCAGATTTGAAGAACCAGCAAGTATGACGAAAATGAAGGAAAAATTTGAATATGAATGAAAGTTAACTGGCATAATTGAATGTATGTGTTTCAGCAAGTATTTAAATAGGGAAAGAGTAACTAAAGCTAGTGTAGGTCCTCTAGAGAGTGTCTGCAGAGTTGTTATGGAAAATAAGGAAATGGTGGAGGCATTGAATAGGTATTTTGTGTCTGGTGTCACTGTAAAAGGCTTAGAAAACTTCCCAAAGGTACTTAAATCAAGAGGTGAATGGGAGGGAGGGACTTAAAATAATCACTATAACCAGGAAAAAGATGCTGGGAAAACTAGTAGACCTAAAGGCTGATGAGTTATTGCTGGGTGACCTGCATCCTCAGTTCTTAAAAGAAGTGGCTGCAGAGATAGTAGATATATTGTTTTAATCTTCGTAAATTCCTGGATTCTGGAAGAGTCCCAGTGGATTGCAAAATAGTTAATGCAACATCTTTATTCAAGAAAGGAGGGAGACAGAAAGCCAGAAACCAAAAGTCAATTAGCCTAACATTTGTCATAGCAGAAGTTCTAGAATCCATTATCAAGTAAGTTATAACAGGATACTTAGAAAATCATAATGGGATCAGGTAGAGTCAGCATGGCTTGGTGAAAGGGAAGTCTGATGTGGAGATGCTGGCGTTGGACTGGGGTGGGTACAGTAAGAAGTCTCTCAACACCAGGTTAAAGTCCAACAGGTTTATCTGGTATCACGAGCTTTTGGAGTGCTGCTCCTTCATCAAGTGAGTCTGAAGGAGCAGTGCTCTGAAAGCTTGTGATACCAAATAAAATCTGTTAGACTTTAATCTGGTGTTGTGAGACTCCTTACTGTGCCAACCCCAGTCCAACGCCGGCATCTCCACATTGTGAAAGGGAAATTGTCAAATTAACTTGTTACAACTTTTTGACAAAGGAACAAGCAAGATGGATAAAGGGAAACCTGTAAATGTGGTGTCCTTGGATTTCCAAAAGACATTTGATAATGTACCACATTGAAGGTTATCGCACAAGGTAAGAAAGCATGGTTGGGGGGAACATATTAACATGGATGAAGGATTGATTAGCTAGCAGGAATCAGACTGTAAGTAGTGGAATGCCACAGGGATCAGTGCTGGAGCCTCAACTATTTACAAACTACATCAGTGATCTGGATGAAGGGACTGAATGTACGGTGGCTAAATTTGCTGATAACACCAATAAAGGTAGAAATCTAAGTTGTCAAGAGGAGATTGAGAGTCTGCAAAGGGATATGAAGAGGTTGGCTGAGTGGGCAGATGGAGTACAATGTGGGAAAATGTGAACTTGTCCAAATTGGAAAAATAGAAAGGCAGTGTATGATAATTGCAGAGGGATCTGGGTGTCCTGGCATATTAATCACAAAAAATTAGTATGCAGGTACAAGATGATTTAGAAGGCAAATGGAATGTTGGTGGTTATTGCAAGGAAAATCAAATATAAATGCAATAAAGTTTCACTGCAGCGTCTTGGCGAGACCAAATTTGGAATGCTGTTTACAGTTTTGGTTTCCTTATTTGAAAAAAGACATCAATTTTGAAGCAGTGCAGAGGATGTTCATACATCTCATTCCTAGGATAAAGGATTTATCTTACGAAGGAAAGTTGAACAGGTTGGGTCCTTACCCATTGGTGTTTAGAAGAATGAGAGATGATCTTATTGAAACATAAGACGCTGAGGGGACTTGATAGGAGAGGTACCAGCAGGATGTCTCCTCTTGTGGGAGAGCCTAGAACCAGGGGACACAATTTAAGTACAAGGAATCTACCATTTTAGGTGGAGATGAGGAGAAATTTTTTCTTTGAGGGTCATTCATATTTGGAATTCTCTTCCCTGGAGTTCAGTGGAGGCTGGGTCACTGAATTCATTCAAGTCTGAGTTAGTAGACTTTTGATCATCAAGGGTTATGGGAGGCAGACAGGAAAGTGGAGTTGAGACCATAGCCAGATCAATGACAATCTTAATGAATAGCAGAGCAAGCTTGAAGGGCCAAATGGGACTCCTCCTAAATCCTGTGTTCCGATATACATGGAGTTGATCAACTCACCATGTCATCTTTGCATATTTGGATCACTGTTGGGTACTCGTGCCTTCCGTTGAAGTGACTTTCTTGTTTAAATTAAGGAATATATATCAAAGCCAATTTTACACAACTTTTAAAAGAAATATAGCACACGGGAGGAGGAAATACTTAAAAGTAATTCCTCCTAGCTCAGTGTGCATTTTAAATATACACCTTCCGATGTATACATTCTCTAATGATCTGAGAGGTGCTGTAAAATTAGTCACTGAACTTAATTCTTGTGGAAACCTGCCATTGAGTTCAGGAGATGCTTTAAACGTTGGAGGTAAATTTGTTTGAGTTTGGTATATCAAATAATGTTATACCCGATGGAGATGATTGGATCAGGTTTTAATGTATTCAAGAAGTGTCATATGCAATGAAGTAAATTGAGTGATATGGTGCATTGACTTGGAGTGTCCGCAATAAATGCATAATTTGGTGTCATGAGAATTTTCAGTGTTGATCAGTTGCTTATTTCTCTGGCTTGGGAGTAATAAAAGACTTGTATTTATACAGCCTTCAAATATCAAAGCAAGTGCAGTGAGCAAAATTAGCAATGTACAGTAAAAACTGTAAAAGCAATGTTTAGTTGATGAATTTAAAGAAAAGGATGCAGACAGTTGCGTACTATTCAAATCTAAATTACAATTTTGAGAGATATATGTTGGTTCTTCTCTACAGATGGACTTTGAGTGCTTTCACAGATGATTTCCGAACACTTCACATATGCCATTGCCAAGACGTTCAGAGCCAGCATCCTATATTTAAGAGATTCTTGTTATAAATATTAATATAAGTTCACTGCTTGAGATCTTTTGTATTTCAACAAATGATCAAGATGTAAGCTGCTTTTTGATTCATGTTTGTAAATTTGAATGGATTATCTATAATTGGACTGATTGATTCCATGTAATAAAAATAAACTCGGCAAGTACTGAAAATCTGAGTAGAAATATGCAACAGATTTGTCAACAGTTGAGAAGAAACTTTAATAATTTGGACGAAAGTTGCTAATCAGAACCAATTAATTCTCCATCTCAAGTTTACTCTCTCTAAGATAGCCATGTGTTTCCAGCCTTTATTTTTATTATTTGTTGCAGTCCCTGGAGTGATCACCAATCATTTTGCGCTGTGGTGCTGAGGTTGAGTTGAAAAGGTTTTTTTGTGTCTGAACCTTCTTCTTAATATCAATAAATTGGACTCCGTTTAAAATCGCTGACTATTGGGCATCAAAATTAGTAGCTAACTGGCCTGAAGTAAAACACATTCGTATTGTACCTTTCATTCAGATGTATTTTGTGAAAAGTTTGGAAAGGAAGCTTTTTTCCTGAGAGCAGAGCAGAATTGTGCTTGAAAATATATTCACTTGTCTGTCAGAGAATCTGTACTGCCTCTAGTCTAATGATCCTAGTGTCAGTTTAGCAGAACGGTATTCATCTTGACAAGCAGTTGTTTAAGACACTAGTACCCAACAGTGATCGCCTTCTTGCATTTATACAGCCCCCTTAACGTAGTAATACACCTGAAGCTGCTTCACTTGAGTATTTTCAAATGAAATTTGATAGTCACACAGGAAACACTGGGTCAGATTACCCAAAGCTTGGTCACAGAGGTAGATTTTAAGGAGCATCTTAAAGGAGGAAAGAGAGAGGAAGGTGTGAAAGATTTAGAGGGGGAATTCTAGACCATAGAACCTTGGCGGCAGTGGGCACAGCCACCAATTGAGAGCAATTCATATTGGAAATACAGAGTTCAGCATTGAAGGCGATCAACCTTTGGGAGACCATCTATCATCATCTGACATTCATCCACTTCAAGGAAGTGGTGAGACTGGGACTCACTGTTTTTGTTATTTGAAGCAAGAACCGTGGCTAATTTCCCCAACTTGCTCCAGGTCACCAGGGCAATTGTGGCCTCCCCACTGACACTGGACCTGATGCCTGTCAACTCAGCATTGAATAGGACCGGTGTGGAGGAAGTGAATCTTTAACATGGTGGATGAGGTGCTGTTGTCATAAGGGGCCTAATCTATTATTTGATAAATGTGCGATAGAGAATTTTACTTTGTGAAAACTATATTCTTTTCAAATAGCCATAGTAAAATAAATGGTTAATTGGTCCGTGATTTACCTAATATTACTATAGTGTTCAAGCTAGTACCTGCTGAAAAATAGGAGAAAGGCAGGTGTGTGAGGTCTCTGGCTAGTGCACATGACGAGGGTCATTGCTAGCATTTAACGTACTAGGGAACGTACTCTCTAAAACATGGTGCTCATGGAAGTGACCAGTGACGAACTCGAGAAAATATCTCATGTAGATCTAAAATTTAAGAAATTCAACAGAGTTATTGGTTTGTGCTTTTAATATTTGTGTTGTTTCATTTCCTTGTTTCTGTCTGCATTACTGTGAAAATTGCAAGTTCCCTTGAGCATAACTTCTCTATTCATAGAATCTGATTGTTACAGTGAAAGAGTGTGCGCAAGTTGTGCTCATCTTGGTGTTGTAGTGTTTCCATTGGATTTTGCATTGAAGCCACAACACTTTTGTGCCATCCTCACATCCCCAAGGCTCACTCTTTTTGATATTTAAGAAATAAAATGAATATCCTGAATTTAGTTAATTTTTTCTTGTACTGGGACAGGTGCCATATTAATGCTTTGGGGCAGTTTGAGATGACAATGTCATGGTTATGTCATTGATCTGGGTGCAGATGACTCCACATGTCCTTCTGTACAGAATGATTGAATAGAAGCTGTTCAATAGATCCTAGATAAAACTCAATACTACTATCTCAGATTTCCACTATTCCTGGTGTACCTGCAGATTATTGCTGTCTAAAAAGTGGGATAGCTTTTTTAACAGTGGTAGTCACATTCATTAGGGAGATACGGTGTACTCTATGATAAACAATGCTTTATGTTATCTACTGCTGATGTGGTGTTAGATAGAGGGAGGGTAAAAGTTCTTATAAATGGGACAGTGCTGGTTTCTTTTTTTTAAAAAGAGTATTCGCTTTACCATTTAAAAAAATATATAAATGCTCTTGAATGGCAAAATATATCATTTTAGGACTATTCATAGTCATTTAAGTTTACGTAAATGTTGCCTATCTGTTGAGGTTGATGTCGTAGCTCCCAGTTACATTTTTCATTATTCAACTTGTAATTCATAGTCTTCAACTTTCCCTCTGGTCCTTGTCCCATTTATGCCGGCATCCAAACACTTCTAACAATTTGAGGACCTTGTACAATTGATTGCTCTTGATATCACTTAAGTGCAAGACAATTGGAAATAACCAGCAATGTCACCAGATGAAAAGTTTTCCAGTTGTACTTTGGCATTGTTTAGGCTAATTATGTTGGTAACAGCGAAAACTGAGTTGCAAGATTGTACATTAATGTTTGAAAATTGAGCCTGTTTGGCAATTATCCTGCTAAGCTACGTGGATGTCTGGCCACGCAGCAGCATGGAATGTACCATGAAGTCCTTGTATCGGATTAATTTAAACACACTGCACATTGAAAATATGCATGACAGCAAGATTTTATTGGGAGCACTGTTGTTTGGGTAACATAAGCAATGGAATTGTAATATGTTGAACTGGGAATGTGCCTAGTCTGGACAATGGAAAATTAAGCACTTCTGTGTCTTGGAGTGCATTGGCTGTCTGTTTAGTTGTAGAGACCATTTGTTTACCATTAAGTACGGATTTATATGGATTTTAGCAAGGCGTTCGATAAGGTCCCCCACGCAAGGCTCCTAGAAAAAGTGAGAGGGCATGGGATCCAAGGGGCTGCTGCCCTGTGGATCCAGAACTGGCTTGCCCAAAGGAGGCAGAGAGTGGGTATAGATGGGTCTTTTTCTAAATGGAGGTCGGTCACCAGTGGTGTGCCCCAGGGATCTGTTCTGGGACCCTTGCTGTTTGTCATTTTCATAAATGACCTGGATGAGGAAGTGGAGGGGTGGGTTGGTAAGTTTGCCAACGATACAAAGGTTGGTGGGGTTGTGGATAGTCTGGAGGGATGTCAGAAGTTACAGAGGACATAGATAGGATGCAAGACTGGGCGGAGAAGTGGCAGATGGACTTCAACCCAGATAAATGCGTAGTGGTCCATTTTGGCAGGTCAAATGGGATGAAGGAGTACAATATAAAAGGAAAGACTCTCAGTACTGTGGAGGATCAGAAGGACCTTGGGGTCCGGGTCCATAGGACTCTAAAATCGGCCCCGCAGGTGGAGGAGGTGGTTAAAGAAGGCGTATGGTGTGCTGGCCTTTATCAATCGAGGGATTGAGTTTAGGAGTCCGGGGATAATGATGCAGCTATATAAGACCCTCATCAGACCCCACTTGGAGTACTGTGCTCAGTTCTGGTCGCCTCATTACAGGAAGGATGTGGAAAAGATTGAAAGGGTGCAGAGGAGATTTACAAGGATATTGCCTGGATTGAGTGGCATGCCTTATGAGGATAGGCCTTTTCTCCTTGGAGAGACGTAGGATGAGAGGAGACCTAATAGAGGTGTATAAGATGTTGAGAGGCATAGATCGGGTGGACTCTCAGAGGCTTTTTCCCAGGGTGGAAATGTCTGCTACGAGAGGACACAGGTTTAAGGTGCTGGGGGATAGAGACAGGGGAGATGTTAGGGGTAAGTTTTTCACGCAGAGGGTGGTGGGCGAGTGGAATCGGCTGCCGTCAGTGGTGGTGGAGGCAAACTCAATAGGGTCTTTTAAGAGACTCCTGGATGAGTACATGGGACTTAATAGGATGGAGGGTCATAGCTAGGCCTAAAAGGTAGGGATATGTTTGGCACAACTTGTGGAGCCGAAGGGCCTGTTTTTGTGCTGTAGTTTTTCTATGTTTCTATGTTAAGTAGGTTTGGATGCACACATGCATCATGTAACAGTTTTGGTGCGAACAAAATCAAATGTCCTTCATATCCAACCCTCTTGAATTTTTTACTTGTTGCTAAGAAACTTGCAATAATGCTTAGTGCCCATACCAGTCTGGACTTAATAGTACTCCACATTTTTAAAAGAAGACTTCTGCCTGCAAAGTTGTACAGTGGCCTTTAATTTCCAGCAAGATAGATTAATGGTCTTCCATAGAGACTTGTTACTATAGCTTCTTTTCTTGGGCAGTCTGTATATTTTGTGTCCCATTCTGTATGAATCTAATTTCATAAACTAATTCCCACATGAATATGATTTCAAGTGTTATTCACCATGATTTCTTTGTGTGCATTCTTGCATTCACCCACATTAACAGCAAATTAATTTGATTCCTACTGCTGTTGTGTTGGTTGCAGTGCCATGCCATTCAGAATTCTGTTTTTTTAAGTTTATTTATTAGTGTCACAAGTAGGTTTACATTAACACTGCAATGAAGTTACTGTGAAAATCCCCTAATCACCACATTCCATCTGTTCCGGTATACTGACGGAGAATTTAGCATGGCCAATGCCCCTAACCAGCACATCTTTTAGACTGTGGGAGGAAACCAGAGCACCCGGAGGAAACCCACGTAGACACAGGGAGAACGTGCAAGCTCTGCACAGTGATCCAAGCCGGGAATTGAATCCAGGTCCTTGGCACTGTGAGACAGCAGTGCTAACCATTGTGCCACCGTGCCATCTTCCTCATTTTGAAGGTACTAATTCTCTGGGGGCTGTTTCCAAGGCATTAGATACCTTCTGGTATCTCACCAAAGTAAATATTAATTGTGGGTGAACCTTGATGGTGAAGGTTGCTGGGCTGTTTGATTGTTGACAGGCCTCGCAGCTGAACCTGTCATTTTGCTTACCTGATGTACGTTGCCAGAAGAGTATTTGAGTAGTAAGTAGTGTGGAACTGGCAATTCTTCCCTTTCTCACCCTCTCCAGTCCAGTGCGGGGAGGCCATTTGTATTGCCTCCTGTCACTACCCTGACTTGGGATCAATTACAAAGTGCAGATGAATAGTAGCAGTGAGTACTCAGGTACGCACTGGATAAACTTGGTGAGCCATTATTAGATCGTTCTGTCTATATATAGAATTCAAAGGTTACTGTTTATTTTTACAGCATAGAAATAAACCAGAATACAAACCAGCTTGTTTTATTTTAAATCATGTACACAGCTAAAAATGTCCAGGACAGCTGTGTAATATGCAAGATATTTGTCACTATTGGTCAGTGATGGATAGTTGAAAGGTTGTAGCTTAGTAATGAATACATTGAGGCCTTGTAAGATTTGTTACAGAACCATTTTGTGTGTTTATATTGCTTTGTGAGGCACTTAGTTCTAATAATATCTTAATTTGCATAGCTGTTAGAACTCGTGTTGTAGTATGTTAGATGCTCCTTTTGAGATCTAGATTTGAATCCAATAAAAATCAACGAGATGAAAGTCCTCGTATGTTGGTAGAAAGAAAGAACCTACCTTCAGCTGACAAGCCCGATGTTAAAAGTACCACAAACATTTCATGTCCTCAGGGTGTTTTAAAGCTCTTCAAAACCGATGGTTTTGTTGTCACGTTGTCGGCAAATATGCTGCCAATTTGCCAACTGCAGAGTCCCATGAGCAGCAATGAGATAAATGGTCAGATTTTTTTTTTGCAGAATTGATTGCGGGATAAGTGTTTTATGGGATAATTGCTATTCCGCAAATTGTACCATGGGATTTCATGTTGAGCTGAGAAGGCAAAGGGCCTTACCTTGATGCCAAAAAGATGTCTGACAATGTAGCACTTCCTCACATCTGTCCCGCCCTGTAAGAATTTTGTAAGTTTCAGTGAAATCACATCATCATCAAAATTCCTGAGAATACAGGCCCAATTTCCTCTCTGTCTCCACATCACACAATCCCACCATCCCAGAGATTAATCTGGTGAACTCCTTTGCACTTTGTGGCAAGTATATCCTTCCTTAGATAAGGAAACCAAAACTAAAAATGCAGTACTCCAGATGCAGTCTCACTATGGCTTTATACAATTGTAGCAAGACATCTTTATTCCTGTACCCCAAATCTTCTTGTGACGAAGGCCAGCATACCATTTACCTTCCTAATTGCTTGCTGCACCTGCATGCTAGCTTTTGGTAACTCATGAATAAGGGCGCCCAGGTCCCTTTGGATATCAACACTTCTCTATCTGTTGCCATTTAAGAAATACTTTACATTTCTGTTTGTTCTGTCAAAGTGGATAACTTTACACATGTTCGCATTATATTTCATCTACCATGTTCTTGCTCATTTAGTCTGTCCAAGTCCCTTGAAACCTCCTTGCATCTTCCTCACAACTTACCATTCCCCCAGTTTTGCGTCGTCAGCAAATTTGAGAATATTACATTTGTTCCCTACATCCCCAAATCATTTATCAGTATTTAGATTGTGAACAACTGTGGTCCTTGCACTGATCCATACAGTATCCCACAAGTAATAGCCTACCATCCTGAGGATGACCTATATTGTTCTCGACTATATTGTTGTAGACGATGTAATATTTCTTGAATACTAGCCATTGCCTGCCTATTGGCAAATCTTTTAATGTATTTTTCGAATCAGCCATTGCCAACTTGCCCCCCCATCCCTTCATAGTTTCCTTAGTTCAGATTTAAGAACTTAGTTTCAGAATAAACTATATAACTTTCAAACTTAATGCAAAATTCTATCGTACTGTGGTCACTATTTCCGAAAGGCTCCTTTACAGCAAGGTTATTAATTACCTCTTTTGCATTACATAATGCTAAATCTAAAATATCTGGATCCCTTATTGGTTCTGCTCCAAAAACCCATCTCGTACACACTCCAGGAATTTATCCTCCCCAGCATTAGTGTGAACAAGGTTTATCCAGATGGCATGCAAATTGAAGTTGCCCATAATTGCAATATTACCCATGATAGAGGCTGTTCTACTTTCCTGATTTTCACTGTTCTTTGATAATGACCGTATCCAGAATCTTCAGCAGAAAGGGTTTTGTGGCAGTAAGACTTAGTATTGAGGTGACATCTCAACAGCAAGCTTATCTTGTGGCTTATCACCCTGAAGTACAAAATCTCTGCATTACCACTGCGGTTTGCCGCTGAACAACTCCCTCCAATGTTTGCTGCTCTTTGCTGTTTCCTAGCCCCACTCAAACTGATTCTGCGCCTTGATCCTTTGCTATGAGATGCTCTTATTAATGAAGTGACCACTTATTAACAGCGTGACTCCACCTCCTTTTCCTTTTTGCCTGTCCTTCTTAAATGGCGAGTGTTTTTGAATATTCAGTTCCCTGTAACCAAGTCTCTCTAATGGCAACTAAATTCTATCCATTTACCTGTTTGTGCATTCAAGTCCTCTGCCTTGTTGTGAATGCTGTGTGCATTCAGATAGAGTGCCCTTAACTTTATCTTTTTAACATTATTCACATTCTGATCCTATTTGATGCTTGTCTTCGCTGTCTGCCTTCCAATTTCACTTCTTATGTTTTTGCTTCTTGTTACCAGTTTTGCTTCCTTCCAATCTGAGCTCCTTTTGAGGTTCCCAACTCCCCTGCCAATCTAGTTTAAACTTTCCCAACAGCACTATTGCTTGGTAATGAGTAGTTATTGCAACATAGACAAATATGGCTCTCTTTTGTTGTTGGTTGAAGGAGCAATGTTAGCCAGGTCACCAAGAGAGCTCTGCTGTTTAAATTGTGCTGTAGCGTTGTCAATGTCCATCTAAAAAGGCATAGAGGGGCCTCGATTTAAAATCTCATCTGAGGGTTGAGTGGCACCCTAAGTTATATGCTTAAGGTAAACCACAACATTTCACCTCAAATTGCCAGCAGATAAGCAAAATAAACATTTACCAAAATGTGTTTTTCTTTTCAAAGCTCCATCTCGAAATGCTACCCATTGCTGTGTTCAGTACTTTTTAAAATTGGAAGAGTATTTGAGGCAAAACACACATGGCTGTTGTGCCTGGATATTGTGTTCATAATCACTGGTTATGCAATGGTTCACATTGTGAACCTGGTGTCTTTTCATTTTGCAAAATTTCCTGAGCTGCTTTGCATTGTGAAATGACCTTGAAGTAGTACTATTATTTTCAAGATGTCTGAACCTTTGAGGCGGCAGGGGTAAAGTCAAAGGCATTGTGATTTCAGCGAAGAGAGTTTTGGTTTTTAAAAAAGGACATTTATCCTGAAATTTCAAGGGCACTATCATGTTATGATTTAACGTGGTTGATGGTGGGCATTAGGAGCCTGGTGGCTGACGATTCTCAATGACCTTGTATTTTGCGTAGTAAGAATAAATATGCTGACAAGACTGCCCCAGTTTCTAACATGTCTACACTCTTGAAGTCTCTACTGGAGCAGTTTCAAATTGGGCCAGATCTTCCACCCCCACCTCCACCCGATGCAGTTTTCCTATGGAGTATGTGGATATAGTCCAATGCCACTGTAATAGAAATAACAACAACAGGATTGTGCAATATCAATTCTTTATTTAAAATCAAAATACTGCGGATGCTGGAATCTGAAACAAAAACAGAAAATGCTGGAAAATCTCAGCAGGTTATGGGGAGAGAATAGAGCCAATGTTTCGAGTCTAGATGGGTCATCTTTGAAGGGTCACCTAGACTCAACGTTGGCCCTATTCTCTTGCCACAGATGCTGAGATTTTCCAGCATTTTCTGTTTTTGTTTCAATTCTTTATTTATTTGAAGAACCAGCATTTCAGCCAAAATGAAAATTTCATTTGGTCTTATTTGGCAGGCATTAGGTTTTTGTTTTGTTGCTCATGGCGAGTTCTCTGATTTTAGACTGTTTACAAAGTTAGAAAGTAGCAATGAGCCTCAAATCTTGTATGACGTGGAACAGGTTGTGTCACTGAATAAATACACCGTGGATCTTCAGCTGTCTCAAGTCAATTGTAACTCTTCTATTCTGAAGACGTCAACTCTTTCTGGGATACCATTTCTTGAATACTGGGAGTCCACTGGTATCTTGATCAAATTGCCATTCTTCAATTTTAAGATCGGATTTGCAGAGGCATTGCAGTTTAAGTGCTTTCCAGGCAAGCAAACATTCCAGAAGTTGTCACTGGAAACAGATCAGAAATGGGAACTATGGCTACTTTCAAAAATGATATGCATAATATCTGGCAGGCAATCATTTACTTTCAGGGTTAAAATACTTTAAAAATTAAACTGTTTGAAATGTTTATTTTGCTGACGTTTAAATTTCAGCAATGCAGCAAAGATCACTCAATAGTGTCAAGATATGCGCATGCAGTAGTCTTTACATAACACTCTGGAAAGCAGTAGGCATCAATAAAAGGCTTTACATGTTCTGAAACAGTCTATCATTATACTATAGATAGACTATTTAAACCTAGTAAGAGTACTATTTTTCAAATTTAAAAAAAGCTTCCTGCCACGTAAAAGCCCACACTGTTTTGATTCCCAGTAAATGTTCTTTGTTCAGCATCAATCCTTTCTAACAGAAGAACTGTGACATTTATAAAGATAATAATTTGAATGAAGAATTCATATCGGCAATGTGTGTATCTTAGGATACTGGCAGAAGTGCAGTTGGCTTTAGTCCCAGGGTTAATTGGGAGGAAAATTGATCAGAGTTACTGATATCAACTAACTTCTAAATGTGTTTTTACATGAGTTGAATGAGGACAGGCTCAGCTAAAACAACGGTGCCTCCATGGACGAATACAAAAGCAAATAGAGTATAAATGGTGTCACTTAAATTTAGCAGTTGTGCTTTATTAGGTGTCTCGCAAGAAACCTATTTGAAAAATTCAGGGATATGGTACAAGAAGAAATGTAACTATGTGCATAGGAGGTTAGTCGACAGAACCAAGATTGTCACTTAAGATTGGGAAAACATTGAGCACTGGGTACACTTATTGCAATCTATGTACACTTTTGTTCATGGTATCTGTTAAGAACTTGTGTATTAGGAGCACAAAGTCAACGAGCTGAGGATCTAACAAACAGTGAAAAGAAAATCAACAGCGATTTGCATTTATATAACACCTTTGATGTAGCACAATATCCCAAGGCACTTCACAGGAATGCTATCAAACAAAATTTAACATTGAGCCACATAAGGGATATTAAGGGAGATGACCAAAATCTTGGTCAAAAAACTAGGTTCAAGGAGTGTCTTGAAGGGAAGCAAGAAGTGGCGATGTTTAGGGTGAAAGCTCTGGATCTTAGGACTGGATATCTATAACTCCAAATGTGATTAGCGCGCTTTTAGTGGTTGTTATTGTTGGTGCAGAGTAGATGGGCCAAAGGGCCTTTCCTGCGTTGTATGGCTCTATGATTCCAACTGAAGGCACAGGTGTGTGCCATTGTTGGAGGGATTGAAATTGCAGATGCTCAAATGACCAGAATTGGGGGAAGGCTGTATGACTTCAGGAAGTTGCAGAGATAGGGAGGAGTGAGATAATAGAGGGATTTGAAAGCGAGGAAAATCATAAATATTGCCCGACTGAGAGCCAATGTAGGGAAGCCAGAACTGGGGTGATTGGTGAATAGAACTTGGTGCAAATAGTTTTGAATGAACTCCATCTTGGAGAGGTCAGCAGAAGGGGTAGACATGTGCTGAATTCAACTTGATGCAGATAAGTACAAAGTAATAGAATGGATAGAAATGGTTCGATCAATCAGACGCAGCATGGATTCATGAGGGGAAAGTCGTGCTTGACGAACATGTTGGATTTTTATGAAGATGTGACTAGGGCGGTTGATGGAGGAGAACCGGTGGATGCGGTGTTTTTGGATTTCCAAAAGGCGTTTGATAAGGTGCCCCATAAAAGGCTGCTGAAGAAGATTAGGGCACACGGAGTTGGGGGTAGTGTGTTAAAGTGGATTGGGGACTGGCTATCCGACAGGAAGCAAAGAGTCGGAATAAATGGGTGTTTTTCTGGTTGGAGGAAGGTAACTAGTGGCGTGCCGCAGGGATCGGTACTCGGGCCGCAACTGTTTACCATTTATATAGATGATCTGGAGGAGGGGACGGAGTGTAGGGTAACGAAGTTTGCAGACGACACAAAGATAAGTGGAAAAGTGAATCGTGTGGAGGACGGAGAAGATCTGCAGAGAGATTTGGACAGGCTGAGTGAGTGGGCGAGGATATGGCAAATGGAGTATAACGTTGAGAAATGCGAGGTTATACACTTTGGAGGAAATAATAACAAATGGGATTACTATCTCAATGGAAACAAATTAAAACATGCTACCGTGCAAAGGGACCTGGGGGTCCTTGTGCATGAGACGCAAAAGCCCAGTCTGCAGGTACAACAGGTGATCAAGAAGGCAAATGGGATGTTGGCCTATATCGCGAGGGGGATAGAATATAAAAGCAGGGATGTCTTGATGCACCTGTACAGGGCATTGGTGAGGCCGCAGCTGGAATACTGTGTGCAGTATTGGTCCCCTTATATGAGGAAGGATATATTGGCATTGGAGGGAGTGCAGAGAAGGTTCACCAGGTTGATACCGGAGATGAGGGGTTTGGATTATGAGGAGAGGCTGAGGAGATTGGGTTTGTACTCGTTGGAGTTTAGAAGGATGAGGGGGGATCTTATGGAGACTTATAAGATAATGCGGGGGCTGGATAGGGTGGAGGCGGAGAGATTCTTTCCACTTAGTAAGGAAGTTAAAACTAGAGGACACAGCCTCAAAATAAAGGGGGGTCGGTTTAAGACAGAGTTGAGGAGGAACTTCTTCTCCCAGAGGGTGGTGAATCTCTGGAATTCTCTGCCCACTGAGGTGGTGGAGGCTACCTCGCTGAATATGTTTAAAGCGCGGATGGATGGATTCCTGATCGGTAAGGGAATTAAGGGTTATGGGGATCAGGCGGGTAAGTGGTACTGATCCACGTCAGATCAGCCATGATCTTATTGAATGGCGGGGCAGGCTCGAGGGGCTAGATGGCCTACTCCTGCTCCTATTTCTTATGTTCTTATGTTCTTAATACATTTTGGGAGGAAAAACATTTTGGGAGGGTTTATACAGTTAATGAAAAGATGCTGAAGGGTACGAATGATCAAGCAATCTCGGGGTTTGAAATTTATAATTCCCTGATGTGCAAGTGCAGGTAGATAAAGCCATAAAAGGATCAATAGCGTTTTAGATTTTATAAGCAGAGAAAGTGATAATACATGTACACAGATGACACTCTATGTAGTTTTCGGTGCCTGATTAGAGAAAGCACTTCAAAGCTATGACAATAACATGGATTAACCAGGATGATGCTTGTAAGAGAAAACCATAGATAGGAAGAACAATATGCTAACACAATTTACATAGGAAGACGGTTAATAAAAGATTTAATAAAGATTTTGAAAAATATTTGGGATTTTGATGAAGAGGGGAAGACCATTTCTTTTTGGGGAATCTAACAAGGGAGCACAAATTTAGAACTGTCAAATGAATAAAGCAAGAGGTTCAGAAAAGTTTCTTTACTGAGGATTATTGGGATGTGAAATGCTTTACTGTAGGGAGTGGTTAAAATGGAGGCATTTGTATTTAAGGGAAAATTGGATATAAGTAATTGAACTCGAGGAAGATACAGGGCTATGGGGAGCGAACAAGGCTGTGTGATTAGATGTGACAAAATGGGACTTTAAATTTCTACTCCCTATTACGTGAGGGGGAAATCAGCTGTCCTTTATCTGAGAAGCTGTAACCAATGGCAATTAATCACTTAGAAGGTGAAAGAATTGGAGAAAAAATAAAGACAATGCACTGAAATTGTTTCCACAAACAATTTCAGTTGATCTGCATATTTGGTAAAATTACCTGGGCCATGTCAAAGGTTAGACATTCCCGGGGTCTGGAATTGAATGAAGTGCTTGAAGTTCAGTTTTGTAGTTTATCCTGTTTTTTTTTTTAGAACTCCATGTTTTCTTTGCAATACTGGCAGATTTTTGAATAAGAAGGAGCCTAATGAGTGGTGGTAGTCTGGGTAGGAATGAAAGATAATTCTGTTTCAGCAAAGAGGATATGATGTGCTTTGTAAGTGTGACAGCTGCTTTGTGTTCTGTCTCTGCTCCATGTTAGTTGATGAGAAAACCTTAGTGTTGGCTTTGGAACAAACGTCCCATGTACCAAAGTTACAGGCTTCAATTATAGCCATAATTATTATACCATAAACCAGCTGGTGCGGTAAACTGACTAAATGTAATGAGGCTAACAAAAGTTGGAAGAACTAAAAGTTCTCAGAGAACTGTAGTCAACAGAGTGCCACACAGTTAGTCAAATGTGAAAGCATTTTGCTGAATAAAGTCAATTCATTTGAGAAGTCTGGAAGATGTTACATTGCTGTGACAAGTCAATGTCTTTTCACTGGCATCTGGTAAAATAGGGAGCAAAATAAAATGGCAATCAAAAGACAAAATTCAGTGTTTGGGGTACATTTTGCTCCAAATCCCCATTTCCAAATAGACTTTCACCCTTGACTTCCTCCATAAAGCCTACCTTTCCACTTCCAAATAAAAGTAGATAGTGACATCCAAAATTAAATAAATGTTCCACTTTACAAGAGAGTCTGAATTGTATTATTTTTTTCTAGCTTGGGAAGCTTCCCTGGGAGCTTTTGGGTCCCAGTTGGAGGGCAATCGCTTTAATATCTGCTGCATTATTATCTTTTAATTTCCTGCATCTCTTCCTGAAGCGGCTGCTTGTGTTGGAAATGGTTCCACCTGTACTGATGACTCGTTATCACAACCAAAATGCTACTCTGTATCTAAACCCAGATTGAGTCTCAGTCTATTTGACTATTGAGACTGTTGCACTCAAACTTGATCCTGTCCTTGTGCAAAATCTGATCTGCACTTTTCATTGGGTATGGAACCCTAATCCCTGTTCAGTCCCAAATAGTCTCAAATTATTTGTTAATGTTGTGCTGCTGCCTTGGTTGAGATTGGCCAAAGTTGGATTTCCAAATGAAATGTGCACCACCACAGGAAAGCCTTCCTCCCCACCCTCCAACTCATTCTTCTGGAGGAATTCATAGGGATGGGCTGTAGTGTTAGCCCATGATGATTTATTTGGTTCATTCTGTGTTCAAAGCTCCAAGTAAATTACCGTGAGTCATGTTAAACTCCTGGTATTTTTGTCAAAATGGTCTCTGTGGATACAAAGCAAGATGTGCCTTGTCCTTAATCTGGAAAGGTAGCCATTCATTGAATAACTTGTGACAGCGATCAGCATTTGGAGGCACTGTTGCTGTGATTTTGGAAATACCTGACTTTTGAATTTCAAGTTGAGCATCAAGTTTCTTTAAAGGTTCTGTTGCAACTGATTTTCCACAAACCTCTGTTCTTTCCCTAACTGATGCCCCGCAATTTATTTGATAATTCAGCCATTTCTTTTATATTAATTTGAATGATAAGAAATGCAGTTTAAGCATTAAGAAAACAAAGTGGGAATTTGGTGCCCAAAAAATCCAAATGATCATTTAATTTTAATAAGTGATTTCAAATTAAAAGAATTAAACTGTAAAGTCATTGCATTCCATTAATGTTGATCCTTTTTGGATATCTTCATTTTAGGAGACTGTTCAGGGTTTGTTTGGCAAAATGTACAGGGCTTCCTTTGCCCTGTTGTACTGCGTTCCAGATTTTGATATTATATGTTGCTTGAGTCTTTTGAATGCGTGGTGACGTGCAGATGGATGCCAGGGCATATCTGTCTGTTGGCAGTCCACACAGTCAGTAATAAATGACTGGTGGGCACATAGTTATTCAAGTGACACATTCTATACTCTGCAAAGTTTCTTGCTAAGATTATGCACAGTTTTGACTTTTAACAAATAAAAAAGCTATTAACTGGTATAGTAAGTAAGGGTTTGTGTTGACCGCTGAATATTTTAAAGCACGTTCATTGCATATTCAAAACAACCATCCATTGAAATGTGGATGTATTTAATTCGTGCGTGTACCTGAATCCTCGGGTGGGTGGACAGCTTTACCCCTCATTCAAGTGTGCAGTTTATTGATGGAGAGTACAGTTATTGTTGGAGTTAAAGATTATGACAGCAGCCTGTGATTATATTAAATTTGAACTTCTGTCACATTCCAAAAAATACTGTCAGTAGGTGTTTGCTTCTTGGATTTGGTCTGTCGCATCATGCAGAAGTGAGAAGACTGGGCTTGGTGATGATACAGGTACAGTGATATGGCAGAACTGACCCTTCCTCGAGCACCAACTGTTTCTTTAGTTTATATGAGCAACTCACCTATAATTCTGAAGAGCTCAGTTTGGTTTTGGTATGAGGAGCACCTAAGCCTGTTCCATTTTGTGCACTGATGCTAATAATGTTCAAATTTTTTCTCTCATAATTCACTGAATGGGTGGCCCTCTCGCCCCCACAAGACTATTTAAGATATCAATGTTAAATGACTGGCATGATTTGTAATTTTCTGTTCCCTTACTGATGGATCTGTTTGCAGATTATCATTGCACTGACATGATGAAAACACCTGTTGTCAATCTGGTCTTTCCGGTGTTTGTTTCCTATTCATTAATTGAAGATTTGTGGTTGTTTTAATGTAGCTGTTCTACTGGTGTTTTCAGCTGTGGCCAGAACCCAGCTGGATAGAAACGAGATCTTGGGTAGTTGAGTGGTATGATGGTGGTCATCTCTGAAGTTTAATTTCTGGTTTTAGTTTATTCCAGAGAATGAATATTTTCATTTGAGAGTCTGAAATGTTTGATATATCAACCATTAGGCTTTCAAATAAAGGGATTGTCAATTATTTGTAACTGGCGAATGGAGTAGATTTTAGTACATTTGAATCATAGACTTGAGTGATATTCTAGCCTGGCTGCCTTCACTGCTTGTTGAATCTTGCTAATGTGCTAAATGGTGCCATTCTGGCACAAAGGGAAATGCCTTCCTATAGTTAAAGATATTGATTGTACAATTTGTACAGCAACCTTCTAGCACCATACCCTAGCGGTTATTCATGTGTGTAGCAAGGGAATGTAGGCTAATCAAACAAATGGGGCATCGTAATTGCACCGATCCTATCTTACCTGAATGTTCACACTTGGACACTTTCCAGCAGGAGTCATTTGATAGCAATCGGAGTTGGTTGAAACCTAAAAAAAATTCTTGCCCGCAACAGCAAATGCTAACGGTGACGATTCCTGGTCTTTGCTGAGTGTCTAGTCGTCTGGTGACCTTACAGCTATGGATAGGGCACACAAGTGACCCCAGTTCTTTCCTGATGCAGGTTCTAATGCTGAATCTTATTTGGATGAAATTTTATTTAGAGAAAATTCTAATAGTTCATGACACATTTAAAATCATCGTTCTGTGCAATAGACAGTTATCACACAAGATGAATTGAGTTCAAATTTTGTCAATATGATCTGAACATGTTACTATATGTGGCTCAGTCCTAATTATCTTTAATGCTTAAAACATCTGCGTAGATATTTTATTTGTTTATTTGAGTCTTGAGATTATTAGAAATAATTATAGGTTATTAAGCTCATTATGGCTGGGGGGTAGGAAGGACTTGGAAATTTGTCTAGGCCTTGTGTTGTGATACTGTGATGTCACCACCTGTTAACTGCAGTAATTCACTTGCAAAACAATTCAGATAATGAATTCCAGAATTTATAGTCTGATTACCTAATAAAAGAACTTTCATTTATATGATAGCTTTTATTCCTGCATAACATCTGCAGAGCCAGCGAAGCACTTTTCAAGCACTGTGTAAAGTAGGGGGAAACCCATGACCTTCTGACTTTGAGGAGACTTCCATCAACTGAGCCAAGACTGACATGTATTTAAAGCTTTGTGGAGTAATTTATTTAATAGTTTGTTATAAAAGTTATGGGAGAAGCAAGAGGGGAATTGCATACAAACCAGAATTTTCCAGGCTCAATCTCTAATCTGTCGTGAGTTAATCACAAGTTCTACAATTTATTTCAGTGACCTATGGCTGGGTGGGGTGAATCCAGAGTCATTCAGGGTTCTTATTCCTAATTGCTATCTATGACATCTGCTCAACTGTCTCTATATATAGATGCTAAGTGAGGACAGAATTGATTTCGGTGGTGATGCCACCCTGTAGTTGAATAGCCTGTCAACATTCACTTTCCAAGTTCACAAACGAATGTGCACCAGGGAACCTGCTGAACACTATAGGAACACTAACCCATACATCAGCATTAACCTTCAGGGAAAAAAGGAGGAAAAAATATTCCTTGCGTCCCATTTCCATCTGGCAACTGAGACAGCAGACAGAAAGGATTGTGTCATTGTGACATCAGGTATTGCTGTTCTGTACTGGCCATTAGAAGATGAGCAAGTTGCGCACCTTCCAGTATGACTACAATGCTAATTCTATGGAACTGGTCACAGCTTGTTGCTGCCATTACAGGGAGGTTTTAAAACTGGAAAGGAACTATATGTAAGTATCTAGCAGTTGGACTCCAGGCAAGGAGTGACAACATGTCAGTGATGCATAATCTTTTACTCTGGGTGAGTTCTGACTGCACTTAAAGGTAAAGAAAACATCCCAAGGCTGCAACACTTCATTGTACTTGGTCCACTGTTCAGCTAGAAAACATTTCTAAGACCCAGTCTGAACTCGTTTCTTGTTTGCTCTTCTATGATTTTTGTTAGTTTCAAAATGGCTGGGTGACATGCCATCCAGAAATCTGCAAATTCCCTCTGCATTGAGTTGCGAGTATTAAAAAATGAATCCAAGATAACTTGCATATCATATGCCAGTGAAGTATGTAAAGGATTTTGAAGACCTGTTGCCAGGACTGGATAATGCTATGTTTACTTTTATGAAGCTGCACTATTGCTGTTAATCAAATAATGTTTGTGCATGGGATTTGGGAGAATATCTTGTAAATGATTGGTAGAAATAGTTTCTCAGGAATTCTTGCTGCCTTATGGGATGGAACTGGCTAAAATCTTTAGCACTCAGGTTTTTAAAGCTATTTTCATAGTCATACAGTACAATAGAGGCACTTTGGCCCACCGGGTTTGCACTGACAAAACTACACTAATCCCACTTTTCCCACTTCGCCAATAGCCTTGAATGTTATGACATTTCAAGTGCTCATCCACATACTTTTTAAAAGGTCTGCGATTTTCCACCTCTACTACCTTCCCAGACAGTGCATTCCAGGTTCCCACCACCCTCTAAAATTCCCTCTAAACCTCCTGCTCCTCACCTTAAAATTATGTCGTCTCGTTACTGACCTTTCAACTAAGGGGAACAGCTGCTTTCTATCCACCCTGCCCATACCCCTCATAATCTTTACACCTCCTATAGGTCCCCCCTCAACCTTCTCTGCTCTAAAGAAAACAACTGAAGCCTATCAAGCCTCTCTTCATAGTTCAAATGCTCCATCCCAGGCAACATCCTGAATTTCCTCTGCAACCTCTCCTTTGCAATGACATCCTTCCTATAGAGAGACGACCAGAACTGCACACAATACTTCAGCTGTGGCCTAACCAAAGTTTTGTACATCTTTAATTTGATTTATTCTTGTTACGTGTACTGGGATACAGTGAAAAATATTGTTTCTTGTATGCTATTCGGATTAAACATATCGTTCATTGAGTACATAGGAGAGAAGGAAATGAGAGGGTGCAGAATGTAGCGTTACAGTCATAGCTAGAATGTAGAAAAAGATTAACTTAATATAAGGTCGGTCCATTCAAAAGTCTGATGACTGGGAGAAGCTGTTCTTGAGTCAGTTGGTATGTGATCTCAGACTTTAGTATCTTTTTTCCGAAAGAAGAAGATGGAAGAGAGTATGTCCGGAGTGTGTGGGGCCCTTGATTGTGCTGGCTGCTTTTCTGAGGCAGTGGCAAGTGTACACGGAGTGAATGCGTGGGATGCTGGTTTGCGTGATGGACTGGGCTACGTTCACAACCCTTTGTAGTTTCTTGCCATCTTGGTCGGAGCAGGAGCCATATCAAGCTGTAATACATCTGGAAAGGATGCTTTCTATGATGCATCTGTAAAAATTGGTGAGAGCCGTAGCGGACATGCCAAATTTCCTTAGCCACCTGAGAAAGTAGAGGCTTTGGGGGGCTTTCTTAACTATTGTTGTTGGTTATCTGGACACCCAGAAACTTGAAGCCCTCAACTATTTCCACTTCTTCACCATTGATGTAGACAGGGGCATGTCCTCCATTACGTTTCCTGAAGTCGATGACTATCTCCTTCGTTTTACTGACATTGAGGGAGAGATTGTCATCGCACCATCTCCAACATACCCTCCACGCTCTTATAATCTATGATGTGGAGATCCCGGCACTGGACTGTGGTGGGCACAGTAAGAAGTCTCACAACACCAGGTTAAAGTCCAACAGGTTTATTTGGAATCACGAGCTTTCGGAGCGCTACTCCTTCATTTGGTGATTGATGCAGGAGCAGTGCTCCGAAAGCTCGTGATTCCAGATAAACCTGTTGGACTTTGACCTGATGTTGTGAAACTAAGGCAAGTGGCATGTATGCCTTAACTGTGCTGACACCTTCAGGAATCTGTGGACAAGCATTGAATATTCATCTGAGCCATTAATTGGGTATTCCTTTATTTTATTACTGCTTCCAAAGCACATCACCCTGCACTTTTCAGGATTAAATTCCACCTGCCACTGATCTGCCCATCTGACCAACCTGTCTGTACCTTCCTGCAACCTAAGACCTTCTTCCTCACTACTCTGCCAATCTTTGTGTCATCTACAAACTTGCTCATCGTCCCCATATTATATATATGTGTATATATATATATATATAAGGGACTGAGTGCTGATCCTTGTGATATGTCCCCAGAAACTGCTGACTTTTTTTGGGGTACGATTCTGTGCCAGAAACTGTGCCGATTTGAGCTTTCTTTGTGTGTCTAGACCATGAATTTTTAGGGGACATTAAAACCAAAACTTGATGCAGTTTACATTTGACATCAGTATGAGTACTTCTAGGAGAAACAGTGATCAGTGCAGCTACATTAAGCTAGTTTTAATTTATTCCTCCTACCCAGAGGTCAGCCATTTAGGAATACGTCACCAGATTGAGTAAAGGATAATTAGATAACTGGGTTGGGTTTTAGGCTGTAGGTTTTTAAAAGAAAATGAGTTGCTGAGTCTGTCTCATGGCATTTAATCATTCATTTAGTAATAGTATCTGAACTCAAACACCACGTTCTTTACAAAATTATATTCTGAGTGAAAATTAATTGTTGCTAAAGCCCCTTCCTGGGCACCAATGAAACTCAAGGTCCACCTGACCGTCTTCTCAGATGAAGAATATAGATCAGAGGAACACCATCAGTACCCTTGCACCACTGAGCCCTGGATATGTTTCTAACATAACAGGGTCACAAATCAAGTGTCCATAGCATGCCTGCTACTGAGACAGCAGATTATTGGTTCAAACTCCACTTGAACACACTATCCAGGCTGATACTTCAGTGCAGTACAGTGTGCTGCACTCTTAGATGGTTCTGTTTTTTTCGAGAGGGCTTACAATGAGCTATGAAGATTTCAGATGGATGTAAACTATTCCCTGGGGTTACTTGAAGAGCAGACAAGTTTTCCCATGTCCTGGCCAATGTTTATCTCTCAACCAACATCTCTAAAGCACAGTATCTGATCATTCACACATTACTCTTTGTGGGGCAGTTTTCGTGCAAATTGGCTACAAATTTCCCTGCAGGGACTAACCTTTATTTGCTGTGTCTCTCACACTGTATAAATGTTCTTTCACTGCAAGTTCTGAATGCCATCTTAGTCTTCAAGTATGCTGCATTCAGTTCAAGGCCTGGCGCAGGCAGCGGCGAAAGGAAAAATGCCTGGCTAATTTCTAATCACTCCTGGTAGCCAGCTTACAGATATTTCATGGGGCATGAGTTGTGCTGGTGTTGCAGACATGGTGCTGTTGTAGGCTTAGTGCTGTTTGGAAGGGATTTCAAGGATTTTTAAAAATCGGTGATAGTGAAGGAGTAGTGATAGTTTCAAGTCAGGGTGGTTTGTGACTTGGAAGGGATTTTACAAGTGCTGGTGTTCCCATTCATTTCACAAGGTGATGGCAGTCTTGTGTTTGCGAGGTGCTACCGAAGCAGTCTTGGTGAGTTGCTACAGTCACGTAGATTGTACATACTGCTACCACAGTGCACCAGTGGTGGATGGGATGTCGATCAAGTGGGCTGCTTTGTCCAGAAATATGTTGAACTTCTTGAGTAATGTTGGAGCTGCTTTCGTCCTGGCCATCACACTCCTGACTGCCTTGTAGTTGGTCGACAGTGTTTGAGGAGCCAGGATGTTAGTTACTCGCTGCAGAATTCCCAGCCTCTGACTGCTCTTGCATCCATCGTGTTTATATGGCTGGTCCAGTTCCGTTTCTGGTCAGTGGTAACCCCAGAATGTTGATGGTGGGGAATCAGCAAATTTAATATCATTGAATGTCAAGTGAAGACAGTTAGATTCTCTCTTCTTGAAAGTGGCTATTGCCTGGCACTTGTGTACCATGAAAGTTACTCACTAGTCATCAGCACGAGCCTGAATGTTTTCCGAGTGCTGTTGCATGCAGGCACAGACTCCATATCTGAGGAGTTGAGAATCGTACTGAACACTGTGTAGTCATCAGCAAACTACTGTATGGGTAGGCTGTGCACTTGCTTCCTTCTCCAAATGTTTGCCTACACGAGCATGGAAATTTAAGAAATGCAAAAAGAGCCTGCCATAGAAGTAAAATGACAATTTTAAAATTGAGAAATTTCTTTACAGAGGGTTGTAAATCTTTAGAAGTCTTTACTGCAGAGGGGCGGAGAAGCTCAGTCATTGAGTATGTTTAAAGGAGAGATTGAAAGATTTCTGATTAACAATAACGTAAAGGGTTATGGGGATATTGGATGTAAAAGGCATTGAAGTGTCTGATCAGTCATGATCGTATTAAATAGTGGAGCAGGATTGGTGGGGTTGAATGGCCTACTCCTGTTCCTATGTTCCAAAAAAACAAAATGGTGGAAATATTTGTTAGGTGTGGCAGCATCTTTGGAGAATGAAACCGAGTTAATGTTTTAGGCCGTTAAAATGATGGATTTCTTGGTGCACAACTTTATGTAAACTGAGACAATGCTGTTAAGATATGCACAGATTTAATTTCCCCATAAAGAGCAAGGTTTTACTTGGTGCATTGGGGTTTTGCTTGGAAGCATGGCCTTTATATCTGGTTTTTATTTTGTTCCTGATCCCTGATCATGCTTCCCTAGTCCAGTTTTGCTTCCTCCACTACTTGTGCTGAAGACCTACATATAACCAAACTTCTCTGTGCTTCCTCTCGCAAGAGCTCCATTCTTTTTGGAGTCAAATGGGTTATGAACTGTATTATGTTGGCATTGTTTTACGTTTTTGGTTGAGAATTGTGCTGTTATAAGGTGAAAGATTTAATGAGGAACTTTTAAATTTACACCTGGTCTCAGCATTGAAGTGCTTGCAGTCTGGTATTCTATAAGTTGATGCTTTTGTATTAGTGTTTAATTAGTCAAATACAGTAGTTGTCAGAAGTTTGGAATGTTGGAGATTGTCTTATGAAGAGAGATTGGACAAACTGGGCCTCTATCCTCCAGAGTTTCAAAGAATGAAAAGTGATCTAATTGAAACCACTAAATAATTGATAGTGTAGATTCAAGCAAGATGTTTCCCTTGGTTGGGGAGTTTAGAACCGGGGGCACAATTTCAAAATAAGGTGGATGCCACTTATGACCAAGATGAGGAGAAATTTCTTTACAGAAGGTTGTGAATCTTTGGATTCAGAGGGATGGGGAAGCTCAGTCATTGAGTATGTTTAAAGAAGAGATTGATAGATTTCTGATGAACAATTACGTAAAGGGTTATGGGGATAGTGGATGTAAAAGGATGATCGTACTAAATAGTGGAGCAGGATCGATGGGCTGAATGGCCTACTCCTGTTCCTATGTTCAAAAAAACCCCAAATGGTAGAAATATTCAGTAGATGTGGTGGCATCTTTGGAGAATGAAACCGAGTTAATGTTTCGGGTCGCTGTTCTTTCAAATCAGTGAAACGGTAACTTTTTCTCGCTCCACGGATGCTGCCTGGCCTACTAATTATTTCCAATGTTTTCTATTTAAATACTGAGTTCAGTCTACTTCACCACCAATATCTGAAGAAGTGTTCCTATTGCACAAATGTGCCTTTTTCCACTTTTTTAGCATATCCCCTGTGAGGTTGGCAGTTTGTAGTTAAGTCCTATGCCTATGATAAGCTGGGTTGGAACTGCCTAAATTCGATCCACAGAGGGAGTTTTCTATTCAATGTGTCTCATTCTTTTAGCCTGGGCTGGATTAAAACCAGAAATAAAAATCCAATGTTTAATCCGCAGTATCGCCTGGTACCTCTGCTAGTGTCTTTAATCACCAGTTCGCTGAAATAAACATTTCAGATGTGAAATGTCCTGACATTTTGTAAAATTCATTAAAATCATGCTGAAAGCTATCTGACTGTTGAGTTTTCTGCTTGTCGATGAGATATGAAAGATAGAACTCAAAGAGCTTGCAAACTCACAAGATGACTTAATAACTCAAAGCTCCGACTTCTTATTTTCAAAATTTTGGATAAGAGAGAAAAAAAATGTTGTCTCTGCGAAAAATAAAATAATATGTGTCTGGGGTCAGTATGTTTTAATCATTTTATGGGTTTGAGGGAAATAATGTAAAAATTTGTCTTGGGGAAGTCCACTTCCTCATCGCAACAAAGCCTGCAACCCATCATCTCACTGAGGTCTACTGGCTCCCATCATTCAATTAATTGATAAGATGCTCCATAACCTTGATGCCCTTTTATGGATCCATACCATTGTCTTCTTGGATATTCCCTTGGACACCTTGTTCCAGTTATCTTTACTGTACTGTGCTCACCTCCTGCTGCCCCCCAAACCTCAGGGACCCTCTTTCCAGTGTCTCTGCCTTGCTATGTACACTTTGTCTTTAGAAGCTCCCTTGTTAACCTTTTCTTTACTCCCCTGCCCCTCTCTTTTCTTTACCCCGACTTGCTTGATGAATTCTGTTTATCCACTCATCCTGTGCAGTACTTCGATATGCTTCTTTGTGCATACATGTTCTGGAGATCCATGTTCTTTTAAGCCTACTTACCTCTTGGTCTAGACATGCCAGTTGTTAGCTGAGAAATGTTCTAGCCAGCATCTTGGAATCCCGTATTCAGGGCTTGTTTTGTAATTCTGGTAAATTTGCTTTGCAGACTCTAACCCAGTTAGATTGGGAGAGGAGATTTGCTGTCAACTCGTAAAGTTGTTACTGAAGTCTTAATGTCTGAACAAAATTAAATTTCAGCTCCGCTTGTAATGCAGCGCAGTATCCATTCTGCAGTGTCTTAAATATTTATACCCAGACTCCATTCAGCTGGCTGTTAGTTGTGTTCATATGTGTTGCTGTCACACAGACAACTTGGATGTATTATGAAAAAAGCCTGTAGATTGTGATGCAGAAGGATTCACATATATTCTGGCAGCAAATAAGCTGAAATGTATGATTTGCAGATGAAATATTTTCACTCTCAATCCTCTCTTGAAGTTACTGCCTCTTGCTGACTTCTGATTCCTTGGATCCCACAGCCTTCGGGTAACTTATCTTTGTCTGTGTTAACCCAAGCGATAACTGTTGGTTTGTTTTCTGACTGTGTGGAGAGCAAATCGAAGCTAAGCCTGATTCTATTCTTGCCGGTTTGCTTTCCTGCTGTTTGTCTAGATCAGAACAGTTAGCTCGCTGAATCGTACCCATGACTTCCTGGCCTGTGTGATTCTGTAGCACACCAATTAGGACACTTGCCCACACAATTATCAGGAGAGCCCCAGAAGATTGTTAAACCAATTTACTGGCAATAGTTCTGTTTAATTTTGCATCAATGTGATTTTTGTTTGTAATTGTATGCTGGGTTTTGTTGGCTTTGTTTTGGGTCTGTCCATTAATCAGCATGTGCCCTTTGTATTGGCATCTTTGCAACAACAGTAATGAGCCCTAGGTCCTACAGGTAACAAGATTTATCATGCTCCAAGTAGTAACTGCCCTAATTGACTTCAAATTTTTTCCCTATTCCACGTTAGTAATTTGTTTTGTAATTATTGCCTCAAGATGCAGATAGTTATAGTAATGCTGAACCTGGCCAGAAGAAAAATGCTTCTGGTCTTTTTGATGCATTTTACAGGCAAAGTGACTGTAGTATTCTCAGTAGAATTTTGTTTAAAGGCGATTTGGTGGGTAGGTGTGCAAAAACTTTCACATTGCATCCCTTGAACTGCGGAAAGTGTCCACAATGCTAGAAGTACTATAGTGTCGATCATAGAATCCGACAGTGCAGAAAGAGGCCATTCGGCCCATCAAGGCTGCACCGACCACAATCCCACCCAAGCCCTATCCCCATAACTCTATGCATTTACCCTAGCTAGTCCCCCTGACACGAAGGGGCAATTTAGCATGGCCAATCCACCTAACCGGCACATCTTTGGAGTGTGTGAGGAAACCGGAGCACCCGGAGGAAACCCACGCAGACATGGGGAGAATGTGCAAAGTTCACACAGACAGTGACCCAAGCCGGGAATTGAACCCGGGTCCCTGGTGCTGTGAGACAGCAGTGCTAACCACTGTGCCACCATGCCGCCCAACGCGAGATGCAGGAGATGAGAAATAAAAATAGAAAATGCTAGCAATACTCAAACGAGAACCAGTTCTGATGGAAGGTCTTCGACCTGAAATGTTAACTCTTGTTTCTCTGTCCGCAGATGCCTGATCTGCTGAGCATTTGTGACACTTCGATTTTATTTAGCACACAATTTCTGATTCAATTTTTACAAACTTGGGTTGTTTCTTGACGGATGTTTTGAACTATCTAACAATGCGGTGAAATTCTAGTGGTTATAGCTTGGTTACTGATTTTAAAAGTTTGGGATGTTGGATTAAGAGTACCTTGCGTTAAAACATGTTGGTATATGTGTTTCCTTTTCAGAAAATGTGTTGGTACTAATACTAGGGCTATCTTAGCTCAGTTGGTGGCATTCTCTCCTAATAAGTTTGAAGGTTGTGGATTCAAGCCAGATTACAGAATTGAGTACTCTAGAGTGCACTTTAATGAGGGAGTGCTGGATTATTCCTTCAGATGAGGCATTAAACTCAAGTCCCCATCAGCCTATTCAATCATTCAGGTGGATGAAAAAAAATTTGAAGAGCAAGAAACTCTTCACGCAGAGCAGCATTCTTCCCTCTACCAGCAGTACTGAAAACAGATAACTAACTATTCATCACATTGCTGCTTGTGGAACTATGCTGTGCATAAAATGGCTACCATACCTTCCTCCCTCAGTCACTCTATTTCAAGACCATTCATAGTTATGTGTAGTGGGTTGGTATAAGCCATGAGACGGATTTTTTTTTATAATTGCAAATTTTGTTTCTTGCCATACACATGTATACTAAATGAGCCTATTGACTTTTCAGAACATCATCCAGAATGCTGTTAAGCATACAATTCATTTTTGCTCTCCTGTTTTCTTGCCTCATTCCTTCAGAAGGCATTGACTGCTTATTAGGGCACAGCTCTGTTAATGCTCGTGACCCTTGGGCTTCTTGCCCCAATTTCCATTTGTGTGCTTTGATGGTGAGTAATAGTGACCTTTTCTATTGTAGGGGGACAGTCTCCACAAATGTGCTTACACAAAGTATGTGCGTGCGTACGTGTGTGTGTGCATGTCCATCTCACCACCTCTCTCTTCCTCAGGTACTAAGTTCAATGTATTGTATCACCTGCCAACTTAACACACATTAGGGATGAAACATGATATCTTTCTGGGCTGTATAATTCAGTTTCTTGTTGTGTAAACCTGCCGAGCCATCATAGGAGCTATTTCTAGTTTCTTCCTTCTGTAATTTATGATTGTACATTTAGCTGGTAATGATTTCCACCTGCTTTGAGCATTGGAAACTTCTAATTAAATCCTTTCCTGGACATAAAATTCCCTCCTTGTCTTCAGTTTTGGTATTGTACAAGGACGTGGGGAGATTCTTTTGTGTGGCTCGTGTGGAGATGTTGCTCATCTGCTAAATTTTAGAACTCCTGTAATGTTCTCTGGACCTGAAGCAGCAAGGTGTGTTTTACACAGTGTTGTCACTGAGAAGGTTAGTGGCTCAAATGTAAAGTTTTCAAACTGCATCTGCTTGAATTGTGGAACACCCCCAGGATTGTAAATTTTCCCTTTCCAAACTTAAAAAGATCAGTTGAATTATAGGAAAAATAACACCTAGTATTGATGCCTATCATTGGTATGTGAGCAGTTTGAGATGATCCGTTAACAAGATCCACAGTTGTATTGCACAACATTAAAGTGTATTGACTGAAGTGTGAATTTACCCCCGCCCCATTTTCAGAAATGTATTGTTACCAGTTTCACACTTCAAAAAATATTTTTGGAGGCTTATATTCATGTGGCTATCTCCTCAGAAGTGTGTGTATCGATCAGCTGAAATTAATTCCAAACTAAGTTGAATTTAAGATTAAATTCTAGTAGAAATAATTGAAAGTAAAAAGGACTTCCCAATTGCAAACTATTAGTGAATTTGGCAAGTTGACTTTGGCAGCTGTTGCCACCTGGAGACCTACATGTTGGGAGCTGCCTGCACGCTCTCAGCATTAAACACAGCATAAAAAACTTTCTTTAAACAGTTTCTGGAACGGCAGTGAGAGATTGGAATTCACGCACAAGTACAAAATGTTTGAAGTGCATTATAAACAACTTATTTTTGGGATTTGTTGTGGACATTCTGTTGAAAACACTATTTGTGGATGCATCTGTAACTCTCCATATTCTTCAACCAAAGTGTAAACCATCACATAAAAGCTTGCATCGATTTTGAGGAAAAAAATTACTTTTTTTTTCTTTTTTGAAATGTTGGTCATAGTTTGCAAATATACTACTTAAATCGCACGTTTTAAGTTCAGGAGAGAGCAATAAATGGATGAACATGTGGCAGTAAAGGCAAGTACATTAAAAGTTCCAAAGTGGGCAAAACTAGACTTTTCAGAGCCTTAATTTATGGTAGAAAATGCTGTCCACAAAGAAATGCAACCAATGGGAATCTTTTAAAGAGTTCTTTTCAAAGCAGGAGAAAGTACTGGAGGGAAGAATTAAATAACCTTTCCCTGGCTGTTTGCTCATGTATTCCTGATGTAAACCCAGTCAGCCATGCTTTAGTTGGTGGCGCACTCGCCTCTGTTTCTGAAGGCTATTGGTTCAAGTCCCACTTCAGCATATAACTCATTGGGGGTGATCTAGGAAATTGGATCAGGAATTGGCTAGCGGATAGGAAACAGAGGGTGGTGGTTGATAGTAAATATTCATCATGGAGTGCGGTTACAAGTGGTGTACCTCAGGGATCTGTTTTGGGGCCACTGCTGTTTGTAATATTTATTAATGATCTGGATGAGGGTATAGTTGGGTGGATTAGCAAATTTGCTGATGACACCAAAGTCGGTGGTGTGGTAGACAGTGAGGAAGGGTGTCGTAGTTTGCAGGAAGACTTAGACAGGTTGCAAAGTTGGGCCGAGAGGTGGCGGATGGAGTTTAATGCGGAGAAGTGTGAGGTAATTCACTTTGGTAGGAATAACAGATGTGTTGAGTATAGGGCTAACGGGAGGACTTTGAATAGTGTGGAGGAGCAGAGGGATCTAGGTGTATGTGTGCATAGATCCCTGAAAGTTGGGAATCAAGTAGATAAGGTTGTTAAGAAGGCATATGGTGTCTTGGCGTTTATTGGTAGGGGGATTGAATTTAGGAGTCGTAGCGTTATGTTGCAACTGTACACAACTCTGGTGCGGCCGCACTTGGAGTACTGTGTGCAGTTCTGGTCCCCACATTACAGGAAGGATGTGGAGGCTTTGGAGAGGGTGCAGAGGAGGTTTACCAGGATGTTGCCTGGTATGGAGGGGAGATCCTATGAGGAGAGGCTGAGGGATTTGGGATTGTTTTCGCTGGAAAGGCGGCGGCTAAGAGGGGATCTTATTGAAACATATAAGATGATTAGAGGTTTAGATAGGGTGGATAGTGATAGCCTTTTTCCTCTGATGGAGAAATCCAGCACGAGGGGGCATGGCTTTAAATTGAGGGGGGGTAGTTATAGAACCGATGTCAGGGGTAGGTTCTTTACCCAGAGGGTGGTGAGGGATTGGAATGCCCTGCCAGCATCAGTAGTAAATGCGCCTAGTTTGGGGGCGTTTAAGAGATCCGTAGATAGGTTCATGGACGAAAAGAAATTGGTTTAGGTTGGAGGGTCACAGTTTTTTTTTTAAACTGGTCGGTGCAACATCGTGGGCCGAAGGGCCTGTTCTGCGCTGTAATGTTCTATGTTCTATGTTCATTGGTGGGGAAAATGCTGGAGTCAATTATTAAGGATGTAATAACTGAGCATTTGGAAGGCGGAGACAGGATTGATCCAAGTCAGCATGGATTCACTAAAGGGAAATCGTGCTTGACAAATCTTCTAAATTTTTTGAGAATGTGACCAGTCGTGTGAACAAGGGTGAACCAGTGGATGTTGTGTATCTAGACTTTCAGAAGGTATTTTGACACGGTCCCACGCAAGAGATTAGTGAGCAAAATTATTATTTTGCTCACTAATCTCTTGCTCATGGTATTGCGGGTAATACCAATACCATGGTATTGGTATTACCCGCAATACCATGAGCTCGATACCAAGCTCATGATATTGCGGGTAATACATTGATGTGGGTAGAGAACTGGTTGGCAGACAGGAAGCGAAGAATGGGAATAAACGGGTCCTTTTCAGAGTGGCAGGTAGTGAAACAAGGTTCAGTGCTGGGACCCCAGATATTCACGACATGCGTTAATGATTGGATGAAGGAATTAAAGGCTGAGTGGGCAAATACTTGGCAAATGCAGTATAATGTGGATAAATGTGAGGTTATCCACATTGGTGGCAAAACAGAAAGGGAGATTATTATCTGGATGGTGGCAGTTTAGGAAAAGGGGAAGTGCAACGTGACCTGGGCCTCATGGTTGCACAGTTACTGAAGGTTGGCCTGTAGATACAGCAGGTGGTGAGGAAAGTCAGTGGCATGCTGGCCTTCATAGCAAGAGGATTTGAGTATAGGAGTAAGGATGTCTTACTGTAGTTATACAGGGCTTTGGTGAGGCCACACCTTGAATATTGTGTGCACTTTTGGTCCCCTAGTCTGAGAAAGGACATTCTTGCTATTGAGGGAGTCCAGCGAAGTTTCACCAGACTGATTCCTGGAATGGCAGGACTGACCTATGAAGAGAGACTGCATCGACTAGGTTTGTACTCCCTGGAATTTGAAAGAATGAGCGAGGATTTCATAGAAACATAAAATGTTGATGGGACTGGACAGGCTAGATGCGGGAAGAATGTTCCCAATGTTGGGGAAGTCCAGAACTGGGGATTACGGTCTAAGAATAAGGGGTAAGCCATTGAGGACTGAGATGAGGAAGAACTTCATTGAGAGCTGTGAACCTGTGGAATTCTCTACCACTGAAAGCTGTTGGGGCCAGTTTGTTAGATATGTTCAAGAGGGGACTGGACGTGCGGCTAAAGGGATCAAGGGGTATGGAGAGAAAGCAGGAATGGGATACTGAAAGTGCGATCAGCCATGATCATATTGAATGGTGGTGCAGGCTCCAAGAGTTGAATGGCCTACTCCACCTGTTTTCTATGTTTCTAACTCAAGACTGACATTCCAGTGCAGAACTGAGAGAATGCTGCAGTGTAGTAGGTGGCATCTTTTGGATTAAATTAAAAACAAGACTTTGTCTGTTCTCTCAGGTGAAACAAAAAGATTCCATATGTTTCCAACAAGAGCAGGGGAATATCCCCAGTGTCCTGGCCAATATTTAATCCCCAGTCACAGAATTGGTACAGAACAGGAGGCAGCCATTTGATCCATCGTGTGTGTCCTGGTTCTCTGAAGGAGCAATTTATCTACTTCCACTCCCCTGCCTTCTCCATGTAGTTCGGCACATTCTTCTTTGTCAGATGATTCATTTCCCTCTTGAATGCCTCGATTGAACCTGCCTCCACCACACTCTTTGCATTCTAGATCCTAACCTCGCACTGTGTAAAACGATTTTTCCCTCATGTTCCTATTGCTTCTTTTGCCAATTATCTTGAATCTCAGGCCTCTAGTTCTCAGTTCTTCCACCAGTGGGAACAGTTTTTTTCCCCCTATCTACTTTGTCAAGGCTCCTCATGATTTTGAATACCTCCTGTAAATCTCCTCTCAACCTTCTCTTCAATGAAAGCAGTCCCCAACTTTTCTAGTCTGTCTATGTAACAGATGTACCTTATCCCTGGCACCATCCTTGTGACTTTTTTCCTGCACTCTATAATGCCTTCACATCTTGCCTAGGGCTGGACATAACACTCCAATTGAGATCGAACCAGTGTTCTAAATGCCATTGACACCACTTCCTTGTGTTTATACTCTATACCCTTATAAATAAAGACAGTGATGCTGTATGGTACATTAACTGCTGTGTCAACCTGTCCTGCCATCTTCAATGATATATGCACATATACATCGAGGTCCCTCTTCCCCTGCACCCCCTTTAGAATTGTACTCGTTTTATATCATTTGTGTTCTTCCTACCAAAATGAATCACTTAACCCTTGTCTGCATTAAATTTTGTCTGCTCATTCCACCTGTCTGTGTCTTTTTGAAGTTCTGCACCATCCTTCTCACACTTCACAGTATTTCCAAGTTTTGTATCATTCGCAGATATTAAAAATTATGTTCTGTACAAGAAGATTTACGTCATTCCTAGGCCTAGGAAGAGCAGGATTCTTAACACTGACCGTTGAGGTGCACCACTATAAACCTTCCTCCACTCAATCAGATAATCTGGTTATTATATTGCTGTTTGTGGGAGCTTGCTGTGCGCATATTGGCTGCAGCATCGTGTATGCTACAAGTGACTACTCTTCAAAAGTGCTTGACTGTAAAGCACTTTGGGTTTGCCTGTGGTCATGAAATACACTACATAAATGCAAATCTTTCCAATTAGCAGCCTCCAAAAATAATCTTCTAAAAACTCTTTCGTATTATATGCTCATTACTGTAGTGTGAGAGGACTGTTCCATGCTGGGAAATGAGCAAATTACTGTACAGAGTCAGCACTGTACAGTTCCAGGTAAGGCATAGCATAATTAGTTGTACTGTAAAGCTTCCTCAAGTGTGAGACTAATATTGCCTTTCAATTTGAGTTTTGGATGCCAGCTCCCAGTATTGATGATGACGGAATCCACTTTCACAGTGACCAGCCTGTAGGGATGGTTTTGCAATTCTGTCACCAGTCCATGGAAAATGATTTTACATTTTGGTGGGAACTGACTTCCAAGCCTTTAGTCTACTGGATTTTTAAATCTAATGGCCATACATACACTGGCCCAATCGCAGAAGAACATGACTTATAAATGACACACTGGGGTCCATCTTGTATACCAGCTATGCACAGGATTGCAAGGCCTTTACATAATCAAGGAAATTTTATATCTGCTAATGTTGGAACTGTCCAAACACTCATGGTACCAACGTGACCAAGGTCCTTATTGAGCTGGATTTAAAAGTAGGTCCAAGTGCATAAGAAAATAAGCAATTGGAACAAAAGTAGACCATACCGTCTCTCAAACAAGTTCCTCCATTCAGTACGATCCTGGATGATCATCTGCCTCAACTCCACTTTCTCTCCTGCTTCCTATCCCTTGATTCCCTGAGATCAAAAGTCTCCCTATCTTGGAAAGAAAAGGCCAGGAGCTCACAAGCTCAGTGTATACCCAGTTCCTGCCAAAAACAATTTCTGTACCAACCCACGTACACTTAAGTGTACGCAATGTGTTGACCTTGTACTTAAACTGCATTTATATTGCCCTGGAAGAGTTATTGTATCATGGTCTTCATGCCCAGTGACAATTCCAAATTAACTTTTTCAGACTTGTTGAATTTGCCCGCTATGAAATTCAGTGCCCAAATTTTGAAAATATAATATACTTTCAGGTTGTTGCTGGATGTGTGAAACCCTATGCTTAGAAACTGGTGATAGAAACATCCCTGATCAACGCTAGCACCATAAATTAGCAAGATAATCTTTGCAGTCTCCTTTTTCTGCAGAACATTTATTTGCAGTTTTATGGTGATGCATTTTGGCAAAATAATTATTGCATGTATATTGTTGCTGTGTAAGGGGCTAAAATTTTGTGGATGAAAATTAACATAAAAGTTGGAAGTGGCTCAAATATCAGTCTATCTGGGAAAATATGACATAGAAACATAGAAAGTTGGAGCAGGAGTAGGCCATCCGACACTTCAAGCTTTCTCTACCATTCATTCTGGCTGATCATCCAACTCAGGAACCTGTTCCCGCTTTCCCCCCATATCCTTTGATCCCTTTAGCCCCAAGAGCTATATCTAACTCCTTGAAAACATACAATGTTTTGGCCTCAACTGTTTTCTGTGGCAGAGAATTCCACAGGCTTACCACTCTCTGGGTGCATACATTTTTCCTCATCTCAGTCCTGAATGGTTTGTCCAGTATCCTTAGTCTGTGACCCCTGGGTCTGGACTCCCCCGCTATCGGGAACATCCTGCATCCACCTTGTCTAGTCCTGTTAGAATGTTCTAGGTTTCTATGAGACCCCCATGTGACATACTTTTTACAGACCAGTAAAACTTAAAATTGACTTTCAGCAGTTAATACAGTTCTATGTCTTATGCAATTGTGCTGAATTGGAGATGGCTTACGTCATACAACAGTGCTACTTAGATTCCCACACATCTGTGCAACACAACCTGCGTTGCCTACTTACTCCCTTGCACCCAGTTATAAGGTACCAATAAGTAGACCATCCATTTGTGGGGTGAAAAATTGAGGGTGACTACTAAATGTGAGTATAATATGTTTGTATATGCAAAAAGATGATATTTGGTGCCAAAATGGGCTGTCTTATAAGCTTGATCGATTTATACATGATGATCTACAGTAGTTTTTCACATGTGATCACTTATAATGTTGAAAATGTCATATATTTTGGTGTTTACTCCAATGTTAGCATCATCGCTGACCACAGCTTCAAATCAGCACTCTTAACTTCCTAGTACATTTGGAGCTTGAAAGTGAAACTCTCAGCAGCTGGGGATTCCCAAACTTCAAATCTTTTACCACAGCGCGCACTTGTTTTCGAAACTCAGTCATTTACTTTTGACTTGTGCACGATATGAGTGAATCTCGTTAAATTCGAGAAAACTGGGTGCCAAAGATTAGAGACAGATGCTCATAAAGAGCAGAGGTGGATGCTCGTACAAATCTCGTCTTACGTGGTCCTTGATCTGCGTTGCATTGAGCAAGGCAGTGACCCCTTTCAGCAGATATGGGGGAAAAAAGTGGAAAAGGAACCAAGTGCTCAAATTGCTGCCTGACGCCTCTCGTGACAGTGGATGGCAATTGTAGCTTGCGGGAGCATGTGCCAAACTGGCAGGCAAAGAAGGAAATATGCCCAAGTCTGATGGACTACATGGTGCAATTCGTGACCTGTTCCTGGTGCAGTAGTACAGGTCGTATAATTGGCTTCAGTGTCCTGGCACTTATGAAATAAATATTTGTTTCCTACCCCTGTTAACTAACCAGCCACCCTTCCTATAAAGGGAGCACTTGGAAGTCAGGACATAGATAGGATTGGATTTGGATGTGATGACCTCTAATGTTAGTAATGATGTAGGTATTCAACGTCCGCTGGTCCTTGTCCCTCAGCATTTGTCAGTGCTTTCAGCAAAGAGGAGGATTCTTGAAACTTAAAGAATGACTGATGCTTACACGATAGAAGCATGTCATTCCATTCATAATGTTTGTGCTTGGTGGAATAACCGAACACCAATCCCATTGCATCATTCTTTCCTCACAGTCGATATCTTCCTCTGTTTCAAGCATTCATCCAATTTTTCTCTTTTTTTTAAAAAAAGGAAGTATCGGTGGCGCAGTGGTTAGCACAGCTGCTTCACAGCACCAGGGACCCTGGGTCAATTCAGGCCTCGGGTCACTGTCTGGGTGGAGTTTGCACATTCTCCCTGTGTCGCCCATGGGTTTCCTCCGGGTGCTCCGGTTTCCTCCCACAGTCAAAAGATGTGAAGTTTGGTTGATTGGCCATGCTAAATTGTCCCTTAGTGTCAGAGGGATTAGCAGAGTAAATATGTGGGGTTATGGGAATGAGGCCTAGGTGGGATTGCAGACTTGATGGGCCAAATGGCCGCCTTCTGCACGTAGGGATTCTATGATCTGTCTCAACCACTTCCTGTGGCAAGGCATTGCATGCTTCAACACTTGTCAAAAAAAATTCCTAACGCATCCTTAAATCATGACACCTTTTAAATCAGATTCCCCAACAAGAGGAAGTAGTCTTTCACTAATCACTATCAAAGCTCTTCATGATTTTAAATCTCTTAAATCTTAGCCTCCTTGCTACTCCTTCAGAATAGAAAGATTTACAACACAGAAAAAGTCCATTCAACCCATTGCATACATGCCAGCTGAAAAATACTTATCAAAACCCCACCTACTCTGTCCTCCATAATTGTGATTCTCCATTCCAGATATCTTCAGGCTAAACAAAGGCTACACAATATCTTTAATGTTCTTTCTACAATAGACCACCAAGAACTGTGCACCAAGAATTGTGCCTGAACTGATGATTGCTTACATTTGGCATTGTTTACTCTTGGACTCTCAGTCCCCATTGATGAACCTTAGAATGCTTTATAGGTCTTTGTGATGGTCTGCTCGACCTGCGCACCCCCTTGAGAGAATTCAGCATGACTGAATCCAAATTGTTTCTGCAACGCAATTATAACATCAACTGATTATTTGTTATACTTTGTCCATTTCTGGGTCAGCACGCAGACAAAAGTGACTTACTTTGTGACTCACCTGATGAACGAACAGCACTCCGAAAGCTCGTGATTCCAAATAAACCTGTTGGTCTTTAATCTGGTGTTGCGAGACTTCTTACTTTGGGAGTTATGGAAACTGTTGGACTAAATTCTAACTGGGCTCCACTGGCTGTAGATTGTTGTTCATCCTCTACATTAATTGCTGACTTCATGTTGATCACTAGTTGGTTTCCTGCAGGTACTGGGAATGACTCAGGATGATCAGTTTTATTTCCCTTGTTCTCATAAGTAGCAGTCTGGAATGAAGTTAGGTGGCAAAAATTAGACCCAGATGGTACATGGCAAGCAAGGGGAATTAATGTGTACTGGGGATTAGACACGGGCTTTTGCCTTTGCGGTGTGTTCAAATTGGGATGTACTTATGGTTGAAGGTCTCCTTTGTCTCCTGGCAGGATGGGTGCTATAGGCGTTGAGTTTGCTTGATTCATCTGGTTCCCGGTGGGCTTGGTAACATAGCACAAAACCTCCCCTCATATGGCAGCCTTTTACAGTTAGACCACAAGCTGGCTAGTTTGGCAAATGGAGAAGAAAGGGACAGTTACAGCGCTTTTCTGAGGTTAGAGCTAAGGCACGTTTCTGAGACAGAAAAGCAGGAGCCTTACCCTGGATCTAATTGCATTGTACCTGATGTGAGAGTGCTTAATACTGTTACTGAGTATCTGAAATGGAGAGGTGTTCTATTTTCCAACAGTGGCGTTCTTAGCATTGATGAGTACAGAATTCACGTATACACGCCTTCCTCCTACCTACACCCCAAGTAACCTTGTAGTTACTCAAAACATCAAATTAGCAGGAGCGTTTTTTCTAAGTGTTGGGAATCAGTGTTTTAACCCTGAGCTGGAATGCTGCTCAGTCACTATTTTTACTAACAAAACGACTCCCCCTGTTTTTCCACAAGGTGCTTCAGATGCTTACCATTCACATATACTGTATGAGTTTTTGTGCAATGTTTTCTGTAGGGAGTAAGTAATTCTGGTTTGGTGTGCTCGGTGTCTCTCATGAGAGGCGCCCATGGTGTAATTAATGTCGCTCACTGCCAGCTCTTGTCTGTGTGCCCAGACACATTGGAAACCATTACCTGACTTATGAGCCTCATTTTTCCCAAAGTTGAGTTTTCTTTCTCATTCCTGCAAAACTGAAATGAATGATGATAACAGTTTTTGTATCTTTTTTTAAGAACTTTTGATCTACGACGAGGATTTTGTTGTTGAATCTGGGAATGGAGAACTTAAGAACATTTATTTCTAACTTTATGCTCATCATGATAATGTTAGGGAACTGAACATCTTCCATTTGGGCATCAATGTTGTCACCCAGCACTAGATATAGTCAGGTTGACTGCAGTATAAAGCTTGCTCAGCTCCTTTCATTTGACACCACTCTTGTCTTTAAGTCAAAAGAATGTGTTCAAGCCTCATGGGCTTGAGTACATTGCCCCAGATCATCTTGTTTCCGGATCGTTGGAAGTGGGACGTACATTGGGGGAAGTGCGCCAGAACTGTGCACAAGTCCTAAAGCACAGACATGCGTGGGGATTGCCCAGGAAGTTTAAACTTCCGACGGGCTGATTCCCTGCTGCCTGAGACCCTCCACAAATGTTTCTGACCCTGAGCTCAGAGTGGAGTCTCAGACCAGATATAAAGGACTTATCTGGATACTTAGCCAGGAAATGTTAGACAGTTTAATACATGGTCTAACAGCTGTGTAACTGAACTGAGTGCCACATCAACCTGCAGCTGCCTTTTAGCTTCTTGCAGGCTGCAGTCTGGAAATCCAAATGTTATGTCTGTGTCGTGATGGTGCCATGAAATGTCTGCGACAAATTTGCTTTGACCCCCTTTACCTTCCCCCTACGCTTTCCACCATTTTCAGAGACGACATGTCGAGGGCAGGCCCTTCGTTACATGACACAAGTTGAATTGGGAGAGCTTTTTTATTGCACCTTGTTTGGATTGGATTTCACTGAGAGTTGATATTGTTCTGTTAACCAGAGATGGTCTGTAGCTTGGGTAGCAGAGAATAAATATGGGGCAAGATTTGAGGGTAAATAACCTTCAAATTAAATAATTATTGATTGCATCTGTGTAGTTATGTGAGCTACACATGTATAATTCTGTGAAATGTTTTCGTTATGGGACACAATGCCTTGCCCAATGTTTCATGACAATATGTAGCCTTTGGTAATTTATGCAAACTGTATGGATATCAAGTCTCCAGTATTTTGCCAACTTGATATTTACATTTCTAAGTATAAACAGCAGCCAGTATTCTGCTGTAGCCAACAAAACGGTATTACTCTATGAACAGTATGCTTCGTCTGTATAGCGCGCAGGAAACAATACTTTTCGCTGTATGTCAATACATGTGGCAATGATAAATCAGGTTGGAGTAGAGAGAAAATAATTGCTGGTGTAAAGAATTGCTTCGTATTCTGGTAACGTAGGAAGACTCACGTCTCCCATTGATGGATGTTGTTGCTTCTAAGTGAAATCTAGTATTTGACTGATGTGACCAGTCATAAAAATGCAGAAGGGAAAATAGTGTCTTTTCAAATTGGACTAATCTGCATTGCATTATTGCTTAGTTATGTTCTGGGTGATTTAATAAAGAGCTAATGTCCAGTACTCCTTGTCCCAGAAGCTAACACCAATAAATCTGTACTTGTTCCAGCATGTTCTTGCCTGTTCGGGACAGGAGGGTGTTTGATTATTTTGATCTCTGCCAATAGAATAAATAATTGTTAAAGAATATGCTGGATTCATTGAAGGGTTCATGAGCTGAAGCAGTAATCCTTGGGATGAAAATCTTCCTCCTATACTGACCAATCTTTTCTTGAAATCCCTATCTAGTTGCCCCAGACACAGGCAGGTGTGGATGAAAAATAGAAAAGCTTACATTTATATAGCACCTGTAATGATCACTGAATATTCCAAAGCTTCATATCTAATGAAGTACTTTTTGAAGATTTGTCACCGTGTTGTAATTTGGAAAACATGGCAACCAGCTTGTGCACAGTAAATTCCTGCAAACAGCAATGTGATGATGACCAGTTCTGGTCATGTTAACAGGAATAAATATTGGCCAGGCCATCAGGAAGAACTCTTCTACTCTTCTTCGAAATAATGCCGTGGAATCTTTTATACCTACTCGATAGCGCACAGAGAACCTTGGTTGAATGTTTCATCTGAAAGATTGGATCTCTACAATGCGGCACCCCCTCAGTACTGCACTGGAGTGCCAGCCTAGATTCTTGTGCTGAAACATGGTGTGCGACTTGAATTTGCAGCATTTTCACTCAGAATTGAGAGTGCTACCAACTCGGCCGTAACTGATGAACAGAAAGCCGCAAGAGTAATGAAACATCCCTGAAATTGCAAATGCAGATCTGTAAGGCTATAAAAAGAGTACATAAAATAAATAAATTTATATAGCATCTTTTGTGACCACCGAACACCCCAAAGAGCTTTGCAGCCAATGAAGTACTCTTGTAATCACTGTTGTAATGTTGATAGCACAGCAACTAATTTACATACAACAAACTCCCATAAACTGCAATATGATAGTGATCAAATGATCTGTTTTTGTGATGATGATTGAGGGATAAGTCTCGGGGATAGCCCTCTTGCTCATGTTTGAAGTGTGCCATGGAATTTATTTTACGTCCATCTGAGAGGATGTGGGTGAAGTAGTAATAAATTTATACAAAGCATTGGTTAGGTCACTGTTGGAGTAATGGTTGTATTTTGGGAACCCCATGGAAGTCACAGAAAACAGAGTCTAGGTTAATAGCAGGTTAATGCTAGGAATGGAAAACTAGTTCTGTGAAGAGACTTGCGATGCTGTGTCTATTTCCACTGGAGTAAGAAGGTTAAGAGTAGATTTAACCGTGCTTTTTAAAATTATAATATAGGAATGGAAACTTTACCATAGGGATTGAATGAGACCAGAACCATTGCATTCATTTGAGAGAAATCTGATTACATGTTTGAAATGGATAAAGATACAAAACCCAAGGGCAGAGACTAGAACAGTTGTGTTCTTTTGGGTTTCTCCAGCAGCGATCCACCACAGATACATTGGGCTGAATGCTCATCTTCTATGTTGTAAACACTTCTAATTAATTCATGGAAGTAGCTGGACTGATGTTGGATTTAATACTACCAATTTTTAAAAAAATGACTTCATGGCAGGTCTGTTCAGTAACACATTTGCTATTATTGTAATATGTTTAAGTTATTTTAAAATGCAGGATAATTATTAGATTCATGTAATGTCCTTGTGTTTGGAGGGATATTTTCATTTAAGTTGCTTTCATGTCGAGAGTTTTACAGTGAGTGAGGTGCTATCCCACATTAGCAAAAAAACAAGTACAACAAAAGCTGGAATTACTGTATAACATCTGTGGAAAAAACAGTCAGTATGTCAAGGCTTCATGTTGAAAGACACCCTCCCCAGTCATGATGAGGGGGTCTTTGTATCTGAAAAGTTGGTGGATTTTTGTTTCTCTGCAGATGCAGTCTGACCTGACTACTTCCAGCTTTTATTGTTTGTTTTCAGATTTCTAACGTGATTTATAATAAAGAAGAATTTGACTAGCCAACTAGGGTGTGGAGCAGAGCTGAACATAGAAACTGGGAAGAAGATTTAATGTGCTGAATATGAAGCAGTGAACACGAGTCCAGTTGCCCAGTAGGTGTGATGGCTGCCTTCAGGTCAGATATCTTAAAGAGCAAAAACTGCACTGGTGAGCCATGGACTGCAAAACAATTGAGGTTTTGGGGTTAGTAATGGCGAAACAGAGGACATACATCTAAGTGAGTCCACTTTCTCAAAGAAGTTGGGAAGAACCACCTTTGAGATTGGTGCTGCTTTTACTGTTCGTTAAGAACCATCCGCATAAACTTGAATCAAAAATCGATCTATAAATCTATTCCTGGTTTCTAAAATCCCCTTAATTTGTCAGAAGGCCAGTGAAGTGAATGAAATTTATAATTAACTTGATCAATATTCTTGGTAGAGCATTGCTTCACTTGTACTACTGTGCATACAGCTGGTGAACTCTAGTGTTGATTAATGGAAAGAGGGCAGGAGAGCTGGACTGTTTGGGAATCTGGTAATACTTGGATAATGGAAAAGCAGTTCTCATGGATATACCAATTATGCCTCAGAAAATTCAATTAGCTATTTTTCTGATGAGTGGGGCTAAAGAGTAAAGGCCAATGGTATACTTGGCTGTCCTGAGCCTTGGAGTGGAAGCTATAAGTCTCTGCAAAATGCAGCTGAGATAATCATGCATGTCTGATCTCTGTCTCTCGCTTTCGGCATTCCTTTGTAGAGAAAAATTTTAAGAAGATTGTGCTCAATGATTGCAGGCCCACTGATAGATTTTCCCGCAGTGGGTGGCGAATGTAACCCATCCAACAGTTAACTTTGCAGAAGGAAGGCCTCTGCTGGTGATGTTAGCTGTTTCCAGGACTTCAGTGTTTGTGATGCAGTCCTGCCCATGAAATCTTGAGGATGCTATGGAGGCAGTGCTGATGGAAGCACTCTAGAAAGCGTACCTGACTGTGGTATGGGACCCATGACTTGGCGTCAAGTCCAGTACTGTGTTGATAAAGTTTCACTCTTGGTGTTAGGTTTGTGTTCACCTGGGATAATATCGCTTTAAGCAGAGCTTGCTGATAGTTGTCAAATATTTGCCAGTGTTGCCATAATTGCTCAATCATAGAAACCCTATAGCACAGAAAGAGGCCATTCGGCCCATCGAGTCTGCTCCGACCGCAATCCCACCTAGGCCCTACCCCATACCCCTACATATTTTAGCCACTAATCCCTCTAACCTACGCATCCCAGGACACTAAGGGGCAATTTTAGCATGGCCAATCAACCTAACCCGCACATCTTTGGACTGTGGGAGGAAACCAGAGCACCCGGAGGAAACCCACGCAGACACGAGGAGAATGTGCAAACTCCACACAGACAGTGACCCAAGCCGGGAATCGAACCCAGGTCCCTGGAGCTGTGAAGCAGCAGTGCTAACCACTGTGCTACCGTGCCTCAAGTAATTCCTTTGCCTCCAAGTGAAACCTTTTGATCGGTTGCTTATGTTTGGTAAGAATAGGGTAAATGTGATGAGTAAATATAATCAAGCGCATCAGTCTCAATGTCCTTGATTCATTGGCTCCTGAATTGAAATTTCTGTAACCTTTCTCACACGGGAATTATTAACAATTTGCAGACCTGGGGAGGTATTTATCTGGCTTCATAAAAATGTAATCTTACATGATGACTTTTAGTTTAATTAGCTGAGTTTGTAAGATTAACTCTGTCTATAATTATACCTGGAAACAGGTGGCTTCAAGTAATTAGATTTCAAAAGTGAAGCATCTTGTAAAAATGAATCTTCAGGAATCTTGATGTTTCATTGCGTGCTGAAGGTGTGATCCTTGTCATGTGAATTATTAATTTGACGTGTAATTCACTTTCCATTCTTGAAACCTACTCGTGGCGGTTATGGCAGTTCACTTTCCTGAGAGGTTTGAAATCGTTCTCATTTACAGGTCTAAAACCAAGCGAGTAAAATTGTACTCTACGTTTAAGAAAAAAACAACCTATCTGCCCTGTCCCATTTGTCTTGGGTATGAATGCAAAAGAGGCAAGCACCGAGGCAATGAAACCGCTTTATCAGTACTGGCTAAAGTAAACTGCCAAACTGGTCATCTGATGTTGGATCTGTAGACTTTGAGCACGAATAGGACCATAGAATGGACCACAGAAGGGGCTTGCAAAAACTGGTTATTTGAAATCTGTTGAGATTGATTTAAAAAACTCCTTTCTCTTCAGTTTTTTGTCTCATTGATTGATCTGAGATATCTCTATACCAGATTAAAGTCAGCAAGCTAGTCTCCAATTTCAAGTGGCTTGATAACTACTTCAGCTTCACTCTTATAAGGCACTTTCGTTCCTATTGTCACTGTCCCCCATTAAACTTTCACTGGCAAACAAAAGGACTCGGCACGTCCAGTGGCTATTCCCCAGACCCACATGAAAGGGAAATAGTCACACTTGTATTACGAACCATAAGTATTGGATATCGAACCACACGTCTGCAGCTGACTGCAGTTTAAAAAAAGATCTATATAAGCACCTGTGGTTCCAGTTAATGAAGTTTATTCCTTTTACATTGGGAACAAATATAGCATAATGGATTAGACATTGATTGTTTAATTATTGGGACTGAGTTCAGCTGCAGTTCAGATTAATTGAAAAGCATCTTTTCCATGTTTTGGAATAGTTCTTGAAATAATCGGAGAACTCAGTTCCTGCAGGATATGGCTCCACAGTACAAATTGACAGCCCCAAGAAAGATTGGTGTGGCAACTGGTATCAAATGTGAAATTTCTGACTGCCTCGGAATGGCAATACTTACAATAAAAACTCATTCTCCCTGTTTGTTTCCTCTATTCCTGCCCCAACAATACCATTGAGATTTTCTTTTGAAGAACATTTTTGTTTAGTCAGAGATTCCTGGGTTTTATTTTGTCAAGTGAATTAGGCGCTGTTAAACATTCTTTCATAGGATGTGGGAGTCGCTGGTGAAGCCAGCATTTATTGCCCATCCCTAATTGCCCCTTAGAAAAATGGCGAGGAGGCAGCTTGTTGAACTGCTGCAGCCCATTCGGTGCAGACATACCCACAGTGCTGTTGGGAAGGGTGTTCCAGGAATTTGATCCCATAACAGTGAAGGAATGGCAATAAAGTTCCAAGTTAGGATGCTGTGTGGCTTGGAGAGGAACATGCAAGTGGGATGTTCCCATGCATCTGCTGCCTTGTTCTTCTAGATAAGTGGTTGGATGTTTGGAAGGTGCTGCTGAAGGAGGCTTGGTGAGTTGCCGGTGTGCATCTTATATATGGTACACATTGTGTCGGTAATGGAGAAAGCGAATACTTGAAGCGATGGATCAGTTGCAGATCAAGCGAGCTATTTTGTCCTGAATGATGCTGATCTCCTTGCGTGTCATTGGAGCTATGCTCATCCAGGCAAGTGGAGAGTGTACCGTTATACTCCTGAGTTGTGCCTCATTAATAGAGGACAAGCTTTGGGGAGTCTGAAATTGAATTACTCGCTGTAAAATTCTCAGCCTCTGACCTACATTATATATGGCTGTTTCCAGTTCAGTTTCTGGTCAATGGTAACCCTCAGAACGTTGAGAGTGGGAGATTCAATGAAGGAAATGCCATTGAATGTCAATGCAAGATGACTAGATCCTCAATTATTTGAGATTGTCATTGCCTAACACTTGGGTGGCATGAATGTTACTTGCCATTGTCAGTCCAACCTAAGTATTGTCCAGGTCTTGATGCATATTGGCATGAAATGCTTCCTGATCTGTGGAGTTGTAAATGGTACGGAACATTGTGCAATCATCAGCGATTATCCCTACTTTTGACGTTGCATAAGGACGGTCATTGATGAATGCGTTCTGCTCATGTTATTTGTGGTCCCTGGGTGCAGCGTTTATGCACTCAAAAGCACTTCGTACGACATGGACTTTTTTTAAACCATCTGTTCTTAGTAAAGGAAGGACTCACCTGGATTTAGAAGTAAGTGTGTGTCTGTGTGGTGCAACACAATTTGAGATACACATCTTGTTGTAACTGGTTTTGTTTGTGGTACAACTCCCGAGGTGACAGTCAATCAACCAGAACATGACATAGCACTTTGAGCATGTACGTGTGCTGTCTGGTTGAAATGGGCATTCCCTTCTTGGGAACTTTTCACTCATTGCTTTTGCAACAGAATGCACCTGAAACAAATAACAGCAGTTGTAGCCAGAGTTCACTCCCCTACCGTTATTCATTTGGGTGGGAAAATAAAACTCTAGCCAGTTTTTAAAAAAGAAATATTACATTTCACAATGTCAGTGATCTCACTGGAAATTCAGTGGGATATAATGTGTATGCAAATATTTCATACAACTGCCCATGAGCAAAATAAAAGATCATATGACTGTCCTTTTACTTTCACATGCTAGCTTTTATCAGCTTGAGGTTTGAACTCTAATTCCTCGCTGGCCTCCAGAGTTCTACCCCACATAAACTACAGCTTGTCTGAAACTTTTCCTCTATTTCTTACCTTCCCCAAATTCAATTCCTGTCATTTCTTACCAACTCTGATGGTTTCCTATCTCTCCGAGTATTGAATTCAAGATTCCTGTTTCCATTTGCAAATCCCTTTGTGGCCAGACCCCCTCCTCTCTATCTCTACAACCAATTATAGTTGATGCTCCAGCTCTGGCTCTGAACGTTTTTACATTCTTTTTTGGCATAACCTTCATCTGTCTCAGTTCTACACTCTGGAGCACTCTTCCTAAACCTTTCCACTAAATTGCTCTCCCTCCAGTTCCAAAAATCTCCTCAAAACATTATGATCTGGCTTTTGTCACCCCTTCCAACACCAGAGTTATATTTTCCACCTTTTCTGACAATATCAGTGCTATATAAATGTAAACTGACACTGTTCCTCATCTCCCATTCTCTGTATTTTGATATTTCTCCTTTTGTTCTCCTTTTCAAATTTTGATTTATTTTCGATTTTCCTCATTTTTCTTTGAGAATATTTCCTCGACTGCTTCTACTCAATAGCTCCACCCCTCTTTGTTTCTGCTTGTCTGTGGAATTCTTTCACATATTAGATCGAACCATTTAACTATGACATATTGTAAATATTAAATCATTCATAATCTGAATTTCAAAAGAAATCAATTTTACTGATTTAGCAGATCTTGTTAAGGGAGACTTTTTACAATTATTGAATGCAGGCAGTCCTCGACTTTACAAAGTGAGAGTTACGACGAACGGCACTAAAAACATTTATAAATTGATGCAGTTTCAACTTCACAACGGCGGTTTTGACTTTGCGAAACCACGCTAGCACATTCTTACAGCACATTGATGTTCTGTGCCTGTGTAACTAGACAGGACGAACAGTCTTTATTAGGTTGAAAACCAGTGTTTTATTCTGCTAAAGCTTTTAGGCGCAACTATCACAATTTTAATGCATTTATAAGCTTATGTTGTATTTAATGTGCACTCACACTCGCAGAAGTTCAAGGTTAAACATGCAGCTGACAGAGATTGAATTGTTTCATTATATCCCGCACACTAACCAAGTTGCCTGTGCTCAGGTGTGCAGGCATCAACACCTCAGCGACTTGACAGGGTGAAAGTTGAGAGCATTTTACACTGCCAAGCACCCCATGTGATTTCCGTCCTTAGTTCAGGAACCAATCCCCCATTTATACCATGGTTCCTATGGGAAAATCGGCTCCGACTTGCACCATTTCAACTTAGAATGTGGTTTTCAGGAATCAATTATGTCATAAGTCCAAGGACTGCCTGCGCTCCAACATCTGTAACTCTTGAAGGTTGGCTGTTGGAAACAAAATATTGTACACTTCTCGTGGAACTGCTCTTTTTGATGGAGTAAATTCTTTTCTTCTGCCTGAGAGTTGGGATTTCTGTGATCTTCCACTTTTCCAACCATGGCTTCTCCCCAGCTAATGGCCTATAGCTAATGATATAGTCAAGACTTGAGATGAAGGGCCGAATCTACCCCTGCGTTGGCCAGAGTGGGAATGACAAAGACCAGAAATGGAGAGGTTTGTTGCCGTATCAGCTGTGGCAGCAAGAAGATAACTAGCCTGATCAAAAACGCATGGATACTTGTGTGGTTACAGTGGAACAAGGCACATCAGACAGGACAAAAAGTCAATTAAAATGAATTGAATGGCTAGATGACCTGTGAAAAAATGCCCAGTTTTACAATTTTAGTTTTTGTTCCCTCCTGTTTCTGTTTGGAGAGGACGTTTTGAGCTTCATGTGCAATGAAAATGAAGTTACCAGTAACTTTGAGGTTGAATTAAATATATTACACCCTGGACATTATGATATAATTCTGGTTATTTTCCTTTCTAGTGTATGGTGTTAATAAGCTTAAGCCCAGAGGCAACACAAATTGTTAACAATTTACCTAGATTTGCAACTCTATAACCAGAGTGATTTATTTACAGTCGGGGAGATTAGTGAAATGCTTTGCAGTCACCTTGAGATTTAATAAAAAGTTGCTTTCATTTATTGAGGTGAATTATTCTCTGACACGTTTCCTGAACTGAATTGTAACCTTCTGTTTCTTCTTTCTTTTAGAATAAGCCTGCTTTCTCCAATCAAGTGATTTCTGAGTCGAGGGGAATTGTCTGCAGTGTGGCTTCTCTTTTGGGAGTGAAACGCCTATTGTGTGGATTATAAACTCTATCTAGTGGAGGAGTGACTCAGCGCAATGACGTCAGAGCTGGAGAGCAGCCTGACGTCCATGGATTGGCTGCCACAGCTGACGATGAGGGCAGCCATTCAAAAAGCGGATGCTGCCCAGAACGTGGCTGGCGGCGGGGTTGCAAAGAAAACCCCACTTCTGGACCCAAACACTACCCTGGACCAGGATGCACAGAATAAAGATGGCAAACCACCATACAGTTATGCCAGCCTCATCACTTTTGCTATCAACAGCTCCCCGAAAAAGAAGATGACGCTCAGTGAGATCTATCAATGGATCTGTGACAACTTCCCATATTACAGAGAAGCTGGCAGTGGCTGGAAGGTAAGTTATAATGCTGGGTACTGTCTACAATTGAAACTTAGCTGAACAAGGTTAAACGACACCACTCTCAGCTCCCCTGATGTCCGACAGGGCAAAGCCATTGAGTGTTTTAACACTGGGCTAGAGAAAAAGAAGACTTGATGTGAAAGGTTGTATGTAAATTCTTTCGGGTGCCTTTCACCAACCAGTGAAGTACATTTAAAGTGTAATCAGTGATGTAACATAGACATGATAACTAAATTGTGCAAAAGATTCCATAAAAGTAATCAAGTAAATAAGATAATGTGATTTAGTGGTTCGATTGAGAGATGCACGTTATTCAAGAGAGGCAGGCTATGTCCCTTTCCCCTTGAATAGCTCCACTTGAGGGGGGGGGTTGCACATGCTTTGCTTTAACATTTCAACTGAATCTCAGTTTGTCCTTCAGCGCATCACTCCCTCAGTATTGTATGAGTCGCCAACTAGCTTTGTGTCTAAGACCCTGGAGTGGGTCTCGAACCGATCGATTTGGTGAGTCGAAGACAGGAATGCTATCACTGATCCAAGGTTGATACTGAGAAGGAGAAAAAAAATCAGCCAAGGTTCCTCATTCTGCTTGCAATCCAACTGGAAATTGACTGTGTGAACACTAGCTGAGGATTGGAGTCAGCTTTGTTGTGCTGCCTGCCTCTCGCTCTCTCGATTCATAGTTAATTAATGTCTGTGCCAACTTGTGACGTGGCCACTTGGACAATGTACTAGAGGCGCTCAGTGCAACAATTTTGCACCAAGTTACCACACTTGGGGAAGAAAATTGGATTGCCCCCAAAGAAGGCATTGAATTCCGGGGATGGGTTTGGATTAAGGTTTAGTCACCTTATCCCAATGTGGTCTAACATTTAAATAAAGGGAGATTTAGAACTATGATTTAATGAGGTAAGTTGTTTTAATTATAGATGCTGAAAATCAGCAACAGCTTGCACTTTGTTTGTGCTTGTAGCATATTCAAAATCTCCCAAGGCTCTTACATGGAGCATAATCAGACAAAATTAACACTAATTTAAAAGATGAGATATTGGGATGGTAACTAGAAGCTTGGTTAGAGGTACGTTTAAAAAGAGCAGGAACCGTCATCTAGGGTTGGAATTAAAAATGATAGTCGACAGACAAAGCTTGTATGTATTTGAAAGAGAAAGTTAAAGCCTTTCTTTTCGAGCGCTATCTACAGCTACTCAATTCCTTTTAAATGATTTTATTCTCTCAAATAAATTGTTGTCCGGGATTCTCTGAGAAGTTGTTTTTAGACAACTTAATCTTAATCCTCATTACTTAATTTCAAAATGCTGATTTAGGATTGGTCCCTTCTTCATTTTTTTAGGGTGCAAGTTTGCACCCACGTTCGCCGTTAGCGAGAACAGCGATACAGGCGCAAAGCATCGCAAGTCAGGAAATGAGATCCTCGCTGCGAGATCTCCTCCTCAATTTTCCCCACCCCTTGCTAGTGACGTAGTGAGGCTGCCACCCTGAAAGAGCGGGAACCTCATTTTAATAAATGTCACTAAATTTAAATATGGTGAAAGGGCTTCCTAGTCATATGTTTCCCCCCCCCGCACTAAATATTCATACCTCAATAATGTGACCCTAGTTGGTGAGGTTCACAACAGCTATTTAAGAATGTGAAGCTGTGGAGGGGAACCTGCCGGGGGTGCCAAGGTAAGGCAGTGCCTGCCTATGCCAGCATGCAGTGCCAGGGGGTTGGTCCTCTGGGGAGCCTAATTTGGTGGGGGTTTCCATTATGTGTAATGAGGGGGAGAACCTGGCATGGGGGGGGGAGACCTGTCATGGGGCTGGGGAGGGTTCTTTGTCCCTTAAAGGTGGTGCCCTGATCTCTCTGGAGCCAGCCTTGCGGGCTCTATCGGGCCCCACTCCATCAAACCGATGCCGTAAGCCATTTCTTTTGTCAGAGTAGGTCAAGATCTGGTCTGAAAGTTTGGCATCTGGAAAGATGCACGCCGGCTTTCAGTCAGAGCCTGACAAAATAGACAAATATTCGGAAAATTCCACCTGTTATCACCAAACTCTACCAAACAATAATATATCATTTACCTTACTGATTATTAAAAAATTGGAACAAGTCAGTCTTGTGATGTGTGAGATTACTGAGTGCTTCCAGAATCAGCCGAACATTGATTATAAATCGACTTGGGTTCATGTGTTATTTGTCTTTCATGGTTCTGTCATGTGTTATTTTTTTCCAAGCTCCTTGAAATTTGTGCTCCAATGGACCTTTGTCCAATTGCACACAGCTAAATGAATGGCTGAATGTATCTTAACAATGTTACCATCTTGCCGTGAATAAGTCAAGTGACAAGCTAAAGATCCATGGCTAGTTCTGGACAATTTCTTACAGATTTCAGATTGCCTTGCAAAACAAACTGCATTGGCACTGCTGCATAGATGTAATTACAACTGATGGTGATACTTTTGTTCGTTTGGTCTTAACACAAAGTGTTATGACTCTTTTTTGTCAGGCTCACCTTCCCAGAGTCTGTAATACTTTGGCATGCTTCTAAAGTGTTTGGAGAAGATAATGTACCTAATCTTAAAGGCTACCTATCTTTGAATGAACTCCCATTCCCACAATGGGTCATCTTTTGGGTACATTTGTATTAAGTGTTAGTTAAATTTAGTTGAGCTTTGGATCAAAGTGAAATTCTGCAGTTGCGATTTTATAATGTGGAAATAGGAAATTGTGGGGCGTTGCCCACTTGTAATCGAATGACATTCAAGAGATGCTCGTGAATTTTAGAACTATGTTGTATTAAGAATGTGTAGAAGCTGCATATTGTTTGAAGAGTAGAATTCATACTGAATGTGTGCATGTATTAGACCTGTGCTGAGGACATGATCAGGCTGAACTGTATGACACTTTGGAAGAATAGTCTGCTGACCAGTTAAACTGATTGGTTGTTCTGATTGAGGGAGCAGTGTTGGCCAGAAAAACTCCCAGAACCACACAGATTAGTCACTTTGATGAGGTACAGGAAAGCTGATGGTATCAGCATAATCATCTTCAGGAGAGGTGGGAATTGGAGAGTATTTTAGAGTGACTCCACTTGGCTTTATTCAAGAGGCAGTTGTTTTGCTTGGTCAGGTTAATGAGCTGACATTAATGATAAAGCCAAACCAAAACTGGTGTTCACTCAGCTTGCCTCAGTTGGTACTCTTTTTGCCTCTAAGTGTGGTTGTGTGTTAAATTTCACTCCAGAACTTGAGCATGTAAGTTATCGTCAGGGGTATTATTGTTGGAAACGCTGTCTTTGAGTGAGGTGTTAAACCAAGATGGGTGGCATGGTGGCTCAGTGGTTAACAGTGCTGCCTCATAGCACCAGGGATCTGGGTTCGATTCCCAGCTTGGGTCACTGTCTGTGCGGAGTCTGCACATTCTCTCCGTGTCTGCGTGGGTTTCCTCTGGGTACTCCAGTTTCCTTCCACAGTCTGAAAGATGTGCTGGTTAGGTGCATTGATCATGCTAAATTCTCCCTTAGTGTACCCGAACAGGCACCGGAGTGTGGCGACTAGGGGATTTTCACTGCAACTTAATTGCAGTGTTAATGTAAGCCTACTTGTGATACTAATAAATAAACTTTAAAAAAAATTTAAAACAAGACTCTATTTGCCGGTTCAAATCAGTAGCTGGCAGTTTTCCTGGCCAACATTGCTCCCTCAATCAGAACAACCAAATCAGTTTAACTGGTCATTCATTTCATTACTGTCGGTGGGACCCCTCTGTCCAATTAGCTGTTATGTTTGCCGGTATAACCACTGTGCTTCAGAACTAATTTATTGATTGTGAAATGCAAACATGATTATGAGAAAGTGATAATGGGCTAAATAAGTAAATTCTTTCTTTGCAATGGCGAGTGATTTTCTATTGGTAGGAAAATTGGAATGGTTGGGAAAATCCAAGTAATGTTTGTGTGCATTGCAAAGAAACACATGCTAACTCGGTCAGTTTATTGGCATTTGGCATCAAGTCCTTCAAAGCTAAAGTTCCTATTTCTAGCAGGTGCCACTAGTAAATGTGCTGGGCAAATGCACATAGCCATTGAGAACTCATAAGTTCATAAGATATAGGAGCAGAACTATGCCGTTCGGCCCATCAAGTCTGCTCTGCCGTTCGATCATGGCTGATATGCTCCTCATCCCCATTTTCCTGCCTACTCCCCATTGCAAGACAGTTTATGTTTTTAAACTATATATACACATAGGTCAAGAATTCTTTATCCATAAATCCGAAAATCAAACACATACAAATACTACACTTTTTTTTAACCTCACTGACCCTGACCCCAGCCAACATGAACATTGCTGACTGCACCCAACCTTTAGGGTGGGAAGTCTGACCTGAGCTGACACATCTCACCAACAGCATTTAACCTTTTAGCACGGAAGTCCGGTTGTTTGTCTGCACTGTTTACCTTGCAAACCCTTTCCTGCAAGCAGAATCGCAAACGGCGCCACAGGTGGGAACTTATTACAGGTACCTGTATTTTTTCAGTGTTGCATCTTACTTTTCTAGCCATTTTATTTACTTTAGACTATAGCTAGCCTAGGCTTAGACTATTTTAATACAAGTATGCCTAGTCCTATATGTGGTATCTGGAAACCAAAATTATCCGAAATGCGATCGACCCCGAGGGTTTGGGATAATGGATACTTGACCTGTACTGCTTTTCCTAAAAATATGACACAGCACTGCTTTATAACATTAGTCTGAAACTTAGTCCTCGCCCTTGTGCAAATCAGTGAATCCCTGCCCTACACTAATAATCAGTGTTACATACCTTTGATTATATTAGTTTCCATGAACCAAATAGTTCTGCAATGATGCAACAGGAAGGACCTGACCTTTACACTCACCTTGTGTTTTTCTCTGTGCCTCATACGTCACTGTAACTTGTGTAACAGCTTTACAATCCTGATCCAGCGCAATTACATTTGAAACGTTTATGCTTGCTTATTGGCTTGTTCCACACGTCACTATGGGGACCATGTCGCTTTGATCCTGCAAAGCAAAACGCCAGTTACAGTACAAATGCTAGTTAAAGGGGGAATTCCAACTCCGTTGTCATCTGCCATCCAAATCTCTCCATGGATGTTAACTCTTTCTCTCCATGGATGCTGTCTGACCTGCAGAAAAGTTGGTTTCTTTTTCATTTACTTGTTTCAAGATTACATGAGATCAGTTTGGGCAAACCACAGATCAGAACTTCCCAATAATTTGATAACTATGGGCATTAATTTAACATTATACATGACATTGGCTACTAAGAAATTTGTCCCTGCTACCGTGCACTGGGCTGCAGGAAGAGATTTTGGATCCATAAGAAGCAATTTATGCTACTCCAAAAGAATTCCTGCCTGTCAACCTAAAAGTGTTTCCCAAACCTGAAGCAATATTATATATGTCTTTCACCTTGCGGTATGCATGTCGCCATGTATTCACAAATAACTTAGGAACTAAATTTGATGGCCATCTAATTTCTTCAATTATCTCAGCAATGTGCCTATGTTTAGTTTTTTAGTTTATTTTATTATTGTCACAAGTGGGCCACCATCAACACTGCAATGAAGTCACTGTGAAAAAGTCTATGCTGTCCTGCATTATGGCCATTGGCCCTTCACTTGAATTTCACAATTGTATATACAAAAACAAATCCATCCTTTGAGATATTGCATATAGTTAGTGATAGAGAGCAGGGCTGGTAGGTATATGGTTTCGCTCCCAGTTGTGTAGTCAGTCAGGCTTCTATCACCAGTAGATAAGTAGCTTCCCAACTGTGCACAGCCAGGAAAAATGATCATTTAGATTAGGTACTGGAAGATCCCTGTGGAATTATGCATTTCCCGGTTCAACCAGTGGGGGATTTTCCTTGACTATGGTTAGAACCACTGTGTAAACAGTTTGCGGATAATGGATACTTGACCAGTATTCTTTTTCTCTAAAAATATGGCACAGTACTGCTTTAGGACCCAGTTGTTTTGCTTTTAAATCTTTGGACTGAATCTAACCTTGGCTAATGCAAAATATTGTAGATGTTGGAAGTCCAAAATTAAAGCAGAAAATGCTAGAGTAGGTTGGGCAGCATTGGGTGGAGAGAGAAATAGAGTTAATGTTTCTGCTTAGTGACCAAAATTACCTTGGATGTTAACTCTTTCTCTCCATGGATGCTGTCTGACCTGCAGAAAAGTTGGTTTCTTTTTCATTTACTTGTTTCAAGATTACATGAGATCAGTTTGGGCAAACCACAGATCAGGACTTCCCAATAATTTGATAACTATGGGCATTAATTTAACATTATACATGACATTGGCTACTAGGAAATTTGTCCCATTTCATGCATTTGTTTTAAAAGTTGAACTAGACTTTATTCCAAACACACTCGGGCTTAAATACAACACGTGTCTTGCGTTCCTGGAAATAACTGGTTAGGAAATTTTTTAATAAGCGTAACGACAATCCAGCCATTCTGACACAGCTGGTAAACAGTAGCTTCTTGCATCAGTATATTTGCTGTTTGGAATATTGAAATCTGCTATTGCAGGATTTTCTTGTGATTATGCAATTTGCCATTTTATTCATTGACATTGATCTGTGTTTTCTTACAGAATTCCATTCGACACAACTTATCGTTAAACAAATGTTTCCTGAAAGTGCCTCGGTCCAAGGATGACCCAGGCAAGGTAGATGCACAGCTTTTTTTTTGCTGCATGGTGTGATATTGTACTTGGAAACTAATGTAGAGTGAAAGATAAACAAGCGAGTTTTGAACTTAAAAGATATGTACTGCAAATTTGTCGTCTTGCCAGTATCAAAATTCTTCTCACCAATGCCACTTATGACAACCCAATTAAACAGTTTGTACCTCGGACTGTTCCATGGTTGGCTTTTTAGGATTTCATATCAGATGGTTGGATTGATTGACAGAATTTTTCCCACCCTGGTTATTTTGTATTCATTTAATAAGTATTCACTTTAGCTTGAGAATATGTCCTGTTTGAAAGGACTGTAACAAGATAGTTACGTATGACCACTAGCGCATTTCTACTTCAGAATCATAGTCTAGAAGGAGACTATTTGACTCATCGAGTCTACATTGACTTTCCAGCAGATCATCCCACTCAGGCCCTATCCCCATAGCCCCACGTATTTGCCTCACTGATCCCCCTAACCTATACATCTTAGGTCACTAAGGGACATGGCCAATCCACCTAACCTGCACATCTTTGGATTGTGGGAGGAAACCCACGCCGACACGTGCCAATTCAATACAGGCACCCAAGGCTGGAATTGAACTCAGGTCCCTGGCACTACGAGGCAGCAATGCTAACCACTGTGCCATCATACTGCCCTTAAGTAACAGTGACATTGTAATTGTTCAACTCGTACTATTTGAGCTCTGTCATTAGTAAAATATAGTAAGAGTTTTAACAACACCAGGTTAAAGTCCAACCTGTGCTTAATGCTCCCTCCACCCACATTGTCTGTATCTTTAAGATCTGGCTGGCTGTAGGGATTCGCATTCTAATCAGTATTCTGTAACTTGATTTTTGTCTCTCTGTGCCCTGTTTGAGAGCACATTTCCACTCCATCTGACGAAGGAGCAGCGCTCCGAAAGCTAATTTGCTACCAAATAAACCTGTTGGACTTTAACCGAGTAGTGTTAAAACTCTTACTGTGTTCACCCCAGTCCAACCCCGGCATCTCCACATCATTAGTAAAATATGCCAAGGCACTTCACGGGCAAAACCTGAACGCATAAGGAGATGTTAGAGTAGATGACCAGAAGCTTGGGGGTGGGGGGATGGATGCACATGGTCAGAATTGTGAAAATTAATTGAGAGTGCAGTAGGTTATAAATTTTGTTTCAGCATACAAGTGACATTTAAACACAATTATGCAAATAAACATTTAAATACATTTGTTGGTGAGCTTAGTGTTCTGGTGAGAGATGTTAGTTCCGACAAATAGAACTCCATCTTATTTCAAGAACACTTTCAATAGGAGTTGGTTGCAAGTAAATCTTGTGATTTGTATGGTTCACCCTCAAATTCAAAAGAATATGTCCACTCCATCCAAGCTACAATTTTATTGCCATTTGATGCTGAATTTGGGCAGTTTTATACCCATCAGAAACTGGGTTGAGAATGTGATTTAATTGCCGTGCATTTCAGTCAACAGAGAGAGAAAAGACTTTCATTCCATTATTGGATTTAAACCTGGTCTCAGTTGAATGACCAAAATCTGATGCATTGCACAATCCAGTCCCCAGTAAGTACATTTGTTGGAAACACATGGAAGTCGAGAAACTAATTACTGTTTCTTGCTCCATGTGAGCAATGGGACTGACCCAAGTAGAAGTTTATAACAGGCTCCAAGTATTGTAGAAGCTGCTCCTTTATAGTCTGTGATGTATTTCACAGCACAAAAGCAAAAATCGGTTTTCTTCAGATGGCCTTGTCTTAATATAAATACTCTGACCCAAAAGGTCAAAGATTCAACTCCCACTCCAGACCTTGAGTCTGGAACCCTGTACTACTGAAGTGGTGTTGCACTGTCAGACATCAAGTTATTTAAGAAATTAAATTGATGGGGCCCTATCTGTATGTTTAGTTTTGCATAAAAGATCTCATGACGTAATTTGAAGAAGTGCAGGCAGGTTCCCCTGGTGCCCTGGCCAATGTGACTTCTGAGCTAACAGCATCGAAAACAGAATATCTAGTCATTTATCTCATTACTACTTTAGGGATCTTGCTGTGTGCACATTAGTCGTCTTATTTCCCTACCTTACAATAGTGCCTACACTTTAGAAATACTTGACCGGCTGTGAAGTATTTTGGAACGTGCTAATGTCATGCAAGGTACTTCATGAATGCAATGCCCCCCTTCCTCTTACTCCTCACGTTCATGTCTTTACTGGGCCAGGGTTGAATGAATGGGGGGAAAATGCAGCTTTTCATAGAGAAAAATATATCTGTTTGGAGGCGAAGAGTTTTGGCAATGCCTGAGCCAGTTGCACGACCTAATTTATATTACTGCTGCTGCGGTTTAAGCTGTCAACATCAACAAGACTGTAGGGAATGAGTTTTCAGATTGATGTCCAAGCATTCCAAGTTGTTTGTCTTGGTTATCAGATTCCTGTCCAGTTAGACCCAGGCAACATGGTGAGCATAATATGCAGTGAAATTAAAACACGTGTCCGAAGGGGCATCCCCGCAGTTAGTCAGTATTTCTGAGAGGTCTGTGGGAGTGTTGTTAGTACTTGCAGGGCGTGCCTGGGGATGTCGATATTTGATTTAGACGTTTGGCACTGTATCAATTTTTGTGGAGAAGAAAGATTTGAAAACAACTGTTATGTAAGATATTTGTACCAATAAAAGTTGAGATCTGAATAAACATGATTCTGTTGAGTATGTGCATGGGAGTTTCCATTCATAATACTTTCTGGTCCCAACTCATTTAAATAGACTTAATTTGGGCTTGAAACCCCATTATACCGTATTTTGAAAGGATACATTAGAAGCTGAGTGCAGTCTTAAATGTTTGTTGCATTACCTGAAAAGTTTAATTTTAGGCACTTGGTTCTCACTTATGCCCATGATTTTGGGCAGAGTTCCTTTCCAACATGTTGAATTTGCTGCTGAGCCAAATTTAGGATGGAGTAAAAGCATTCATCCTTTCCATTACATCTGGAATCGATCTGGAAGAAGGTGTAACTGGGGTGATCAGTAAGTTTGCAGACGACACGAAAATGGCTGGACTTGCCGATAGTGAGGAACATTGTCAGAGGCTACAGAAGGATATAGATGGGCTGGAAATTTGGGCAAAGAAATGGCAGATGGAGTTCAATCCAGATAAATGCGAAGTGATGCATTTTGGTAGAACTAACGTAGGGGGGAACTATATGATAAATGGCAGAACCATAAAGGGTGTAGATACGCAGAGGGACCTGGGTGTGCAAGTCCACAGATCCTTGAAGGTGACGTCACAGGTGGAGAAGATAGTGAATAAGGCATATGGCATGCTTGCCTTTATAGGACGGGGCATAGAGTATAAAAGTTGGGGTCTGATGTTGCAGTTGTATAGAACATTGGTTCGGCCGCATTTGGAATACTGCGCCCAGTTCTGGTCACCACACTACCAGAAGGACGTGGAGGCTTTAGAGAGAGTGCAGAGAAGGTTTACCAGGATGTTGCCTGGTATGGAAGGGCTTAGTTATGAGGAGAGATTGGGTAAACTGGGGTTGTTCTCACTGGAAAGACGGAGGATGAGGGGTGACCTAATAGAGGTGTATAAAATTATGAAAGGCATAGGTAGGTGAACGGTGGGAAGCTTTTTCCCAGGTCGGTGGTGACGTTCACGAGGGGTCATAGGTTCAAGGTGAGGTGGAGGGAGGTTTAACACGGATATCAGAAGGACGTATTTTACGCAGAGGGTGGTGGGGGCCTGGAATGCGCTGCCGGGCAAGGTGGTGGAGGCAGACACACTGGGAACGTTTAAGACTTATCTAGACAGCCACATGAATGGAGTGGGAATGGAGGGATACAAAAGAATGGTCTAGTTTGGACCAGGGAGCAGCGCAGGCTTGGAGGGCCGAAGGGCCTGTTCCTGTGCTGTATTGTTCTTTGTTCTTTGTACATTTGTTCTCATTCCATTGACTTGGCTCCAATTTATGTTATGCTTTATAATTGTAAGGGGAGGTGCGTTTGAGGATACGATTCATTTAACGTGGGCCTCTTGGATTTGGCTCTTTACAGACTACTATCATTAACAATCTTACAATAGATCTGGCACTTGGGGCAGATGCAATGCGATTAGGACTCTGCTGTTGGTCCGTGCACTTTTTGGCAAGTGCTAATGTTTTCCTGTCGCTATCCAGAGTCTTGTTGTGTCTGACGCAATATATCTGCCGTTACTAAGGGAGCAAACTCAGTGTTTGTTTTAAGGAGTTTGTATTATCATCAAGGTGGGGAATCTCAGTGCTTGGAGTTGGAATAATTCCATTTCAGGCATCTATAATTAGCAACATGCACTCACGGAACAGGTAGCACATAATTAGATGCAAAGTAAAGATCCCTATAGTTTCCAACAATATGACTCAACCTCCATCTCAATAGCATCTCCTACAAATTTTTTCCATTCATGTGGCCTTTGATGAGATTCTCGGTTAGTGCAGAATTGGGAGTCAGTTTTGTGCTTTGGGCCTTGTTCACAAGGAACACTCAATCTCAAGTTGAAATTGTCTAAATTTGCTTTGAAGCGAAGAGTTTCTCATGTTTGGGTGATGGTGTCAGGCACGTCATGTGTCAGCTGTGGCTTAAGCGTTTTCCTAGATTGAGAGTTGGCAATGCAGGTATCCTGTGCCTTTGGCCAGGTTGAAGCAGACAACGCAGGACCTCTGTGCAGGTGATGTCTAGTTACTTGGCTTTGAGATTGAAAACACAGAAGCATCATGGAATAATACAATGGACAAGGAGGTCATTTAACCATTGTGTCTGTAACTATTCTGAGAAGGAAGGTAGCCATTTCGCAGCTGAAGTGCCAACCATGGGTCAGTTGGCAGCAGCTTGACCTCTTGAGGCAACGGTTGAGGTTTGTAATCCTTCTTCAGGACTCGGCTGTCATTCCATTGCAATACCGAGGGAGTGCTACATTGTTAAGTGCCGACTTTTAGATATTAAACCAGGGCGCCATCTGCTTACTCAGATGGATATAAAATATCGCATGGCACTATTTTCAAGAAGACCGGGGAAGTTAATCCCAGTGTCCTGGCCAATATTTATCAGCATTATCATCACAAAAAGAGGGTTAACTGGTCACTATCGCATTGCTGTTTGTGGGATCGAAATGTGTGCAAATTGCCTGTCCCGTTTCCTATATAAATCTTCTAACTTTCAATGTCCTAGTAAAAGAGCCTCTCATAATTCAAGCCTTTCCCTAGGTATCATCTGATTATATCTCTTATCATAGAATCCCTACAGTGCTGAAGGAGGCCATTCGGCCCATCGGGTCTGCACTGACCACAATCCCACCCAGGCCCTATCCCTGTAACCCCACATATTTACCCTGCTAAACCTCCTGGCACTAGGTGGCAATTTAGCATGGCTAATCCACCTGACCCACACACCTTTGGACTGTGGGAGGAAACCAGAGCACCCAGAGAAAACCCACGCAAACACAGGGAAGAACGTGCAAACTCCACGCAGACAGTGACCCAAGCTGGGAATTGAACCCGGGTCCCTGGCGCTGTGAGGCAGCAGTGCTAACACTGTGCCACCGTGCTGCTCATTCAAGTTTTTAAAAAAAGTTTATTAATGTCACAAGTAGGCTTATATTAATGCTGTAATGAAGTTGCTGTGAAAATCCCTGAGTCGCCACACTCCGGCGCCTGTTCAGGTACACTGAGGGAGAATTTAGCACGGCCAATGCACCTAACCCGCATGTCTTTCGGACTGTGAGAGGAAACCGGAGCACCCGGAGGAAACCACGTGGACATGAGGAATACGTGCAAACTCCACACACACAGTGAGCCAAGCAGGGAATCAAACCTGGGTCCCTGGCACTGTGCCACCATGCTGCTCTTCCATGTCCTCCTCCTGGATTTGACAGTATTCTAAAAGAGGACACGAACTGCGGTCTAACCAGTGACTTGTGAAAAGAAATACCTGCATTTATAAAGCACTTTGCAAGACCACCAGATGCCTCAAAGCATTTACAGCCAATTAAGCACTTGAGGTGTAGTCACTGTTGTAGTGTAGGAAAATCAGTAGCACAATTTGTGCACAGAAAGCTCTCACAAAACTTCCACAAACAGTAATGTGGTAACCATAGAATGGTTACGGCACAGAAGGAGGCCATTTGGACTGTTGCGTCTTATTTGGCTTTCTGGAAGAGAAATCAGCTAGTCCCACTCTCCTGCTTTTCTCTATGGCCCTGCAAATCTTATCACTTTGGATAATTATCAGACTCTCTTTTGAAGGCCTCAATTGAATCGTCCTCTATCCCACTTCGAGGCAAAGTCTTCCAGATCCTACCTGTGCCCTGGGTAAAAATGTTGTTGTTCTTGTCATTTTTGCTTCTTTTGCCAGTCACCTTAATTCAAGTGTCCTCTGGTTCTGGATCCTTCTGCAATGGGAAGAACTTCTCCCTGTCCACTCTGTCCAGAACCCTCAATATTTTGAAAATCTCTATCAAATCCTCTCCTTGGAGAACAGCATCAGCTTCTCCAGTCTATTCAGACAGCTAGAATTTCTACCCCTCAATGACTTTTCAGCATCTTCCTCCTTGGTAACGACAGAGGCAAAGAATTCATTTAGTGCCACAGCCATGTCCCCTGCCTTCATGTACAAATCCCCATTTGGTCGCTAATCTCCCCCATTCCTCCTCTTACCATCCTTTAACTATCTATATGCCTATAGAAGACATTTGGATTCTCTTTTATATCAGCTACTAGTCTCCCCTCGTGCTCTGTTTTTGCTTCTCTTATTTTTCTTTAAGCTTCATCTTTGAACTATGTTCAGCCTGGTTCTTGATTGCATTATTCACCTGGCTCTGGATCACTCCTTGTCTTTTTTCAAACCTAACCTAAACTGTATGATGCAATGACCATTGACCCCTGTATGTTCCCCTACTGACACTTAACCCACCTCATCCCCCAGAATCAGACCCAGTTATGCCTCATATTTTGTTGGACCAAAGAAACATACTGATCTAGAAAATTCTCCTCAACTCACTTCATAAACTCTTCCTCCTCTCTGTGCTTTGCACTATTATTATCCCAGTCTGTATTAGAATAATTAAGATTTCCCGTTATAACTATATAGTTTTTGCACTTCTCTGCAATTTCCTTACAGATTTGTTACTCTACATCTTTTCCCTAATCCCAATATTGGGCAGCACGGTGGCACAGTGGTTCGCACTGCTGCCTCACAGCACCAAGGCCCTTGATTCAATTCCAGCCTCGGGTCACTCTGTGGAGTTTCCACATTCTCCCTTAGTTTGCATGGGTTTCCCGGGTGCTCTAGTATCTTCCCACAGTCCAAAGATGTGCAGGTCAGGTTGATTGGCCATGCTAAGTTGCCCCTTAGTGTCAGGGTAAACACATCGGGTTGCGGGGATCGGGCCTGGGTGGGATTGTTGTCGGTGTGGGCTCGATGGGCCAAATGGTCTCTTTCTGCACAGTAGGGATTCTATGATTTTATATGGTAGCCGATAGAATCCACCCAGTAGTTTAATGGTACTTCAATTGTTTCTTGGCTCCAACCTGGACCCTACAGTCTAGAATATTCTCTCCTTCCAACACTAGAATGTTTTCCTTTGTCGGTACTACTATTCCACCTCCTTTCTTTCCTGAGCCTGCATCTCTCCAGTCTTAATTTTTACACTCTGCACATTCACTTACATGCACAGTAAAATTAATTTAGGCCTTATTGTATTCTCTCTTGTGCAGAATGCCATACTATTTCCTTCTCTGGCGCGATAGGCCTCTTCCAGTTTTCTGTGTTACTTGCTCTTCACTAATATTTCCTGGTTCCCACACCCCTGTCACAAGTTTAAACCCTCCCCAATAGCACTAGCAAATATAACTCACTGGGATATTGGTCCCACATTTGTTCAACTCATCTACCATGAAACAGCACTAATTTTGGATTTGTTCAATAATCTCTCTTTTTAAAAATTATTTTTCATTTTTTGTAGAATTAATTCTTTATTACGGAAGATGGTGCGAGGCGTTAACTATTAGTGTACCTGTTACCATCACTTCACCCGATACAAGTCCTTTCTCCAGCACATTTCTCCTCAGCCATGCACATCTGTTCTATCCTCCTCCTTCTATACTGATCTGTGGTAATGGAAGTAATCCAGAGATTACTGCCTTTTAAGGTCCCACTTGCTCATTTCTTAACTAGCCCTCTAAATTCTGCCTGCAGGACTTCATCCCTCTTTTGTTGCTACAGACATCACCAGATAATGATCAGATTGAGATTGATTGAGGATAAATATAGGCTAGGACCCAGGCACTATCTCCCCTGTACTTCATATGCCACGGGAATCTTTTATGCCACCTGAAAGAGGTGGTGCGTTCTTAGTTTAGCATCTCACTTGAAAACCTTGATTTTGTGCTTAACTCCTGAAGTGGATTTGAACCTGGAACCTACAGATTCCAAGGTGAGAATGCTACCAACTGAGTCTCTGTTTGCTGCCCTTTAGCCAACGTCACAGCTCCTTTATTACGGAACATCTTAATTTCGTGTGACACACAAAATCAGCATCCAATAGATTTCATTTATCAATGCACTCTTGTTATTTTCCCATAGAACCTAAAGTCAGACATGCCTTTTTCACATCTGTGCTGAATTACCCCTTGTCTTTAATGTTATCTGGCATTATGACTTTTAGAGCTCACTAAATGATCTATAATACCTGGTTTAAGCCCTTTTCCCCCATGCCCTTTTTGGAATGACTTCATTTGCAAGGAGGTTTGTAAGTTTTGCTCCGAGCCACTGCTATTTTTGCTATTTCTCTCTCTATTGTAGTGTTTTTTTAAATTTCTGATTCCTTTCTTTAGCTTTTTTTTTCTGTTTTTATTCCCTATTCATCTCTGTTCTTTATACCGTGTTGGTCTTTCTAATTTTGTTTTTGATTTCCTTCCATGTTGTCTACACTCTGGATTTACTTTGCATTAGTAGCCCTAGATTTGACTGGTTCATTTTGTTACACTCATTTTACTTTAATTGCTATACTAACCACAGGAGCACTAGCTTTTACTGCACCACTTTACTTGGAGGGTATCTCTTATCTGTACCATTCAAATGTAAAATGATTAAGTCCCATTGTATGTCGGTTAGAAAACGTATCTTTCAACAACTCCTCTTACAATTTAGTGGAGAACCTTCCATCCTAAAGCTTTGTAATTAAGTTAGCTCCCATTGTTGCTGAATCTGTTCAATTTGTGACATGGGCGCATTTGGCAACAGTGGGACAATGTGTGCACTTGCCCATGTACAATTACTCAAAGTTACAAACATGACTAAATCAACTACACACATAAATCATGTACACATCAACTTGACCAGGATCAAATGTTGCAACTTTTATAGGACAGCAGGTGTTATTTGACATTGCTGCTAGTAATACTTTCCATTGACAGCACTCGGTAAAGCTTCCACGCCTAGATGATTTCTTTATCAAATTTTAACTCTCCATGATGTTGACGCCTTAATACTTCAGAATGCTCACTCATGATGCCACACAACTTAAGTGCAACTAAAATCCTCTCTCCAAAACAAACTGAAAATATTGTGTCAAATATACAGAAAACTGAAACTATTTAATTAGGTACCCACTGATTGCTGGGGAGAAAGGTGGAATATTTTGCTTGAGAATAGTCTAATTTCACCAGATACTTATGCAGATGTTGTCCTTTAATGTATCCCCAAGATTGAAAATGCCTTCCCACTAAAGACTCGAACAACAGTCCAAACAATGATGCTGATGATAATCCTGTAATAATTTCCTGCTTAACTCTAAAATTATTCCTTTCGAAGGAATGTAATCTCCATATTACTTTTACAATACAAACAGAAAATGCTGGATAAACTCAGCAGGTCTGGCAGCATCTGTGGCGAGAAACAGAGTTAACGTTTTGGAGCTCCGAAATGTTAACTGTTTCTCTCTACAGATGCTGCCAGACCTGTTAAGTTCATACAGCATTTTCTGTTCCTATTTCAGATTTTCGGCATACACAATATTTTGCTTTTATTACTCTATATACCTTTCTCAAGCTTATTGTATGTATGGCTGATCCGCTATAAATTTCAGTGACTTTTGAGTAGAAATGTAGAGACCTTGTCATTATTTTTACAGCAATAGGCAGCTTTAGTCATATGGCAGATTCATAGACCCTTTAATGCTTCAATCAGGCCACTTTCAGTGGAGTGAGATCTGTGTTTTCACAGCTTTACTGTCCTATAGAAGCATCACGCGATAATGTTCCTGAGAGCAGTCCTAAGGAGGTGACTACTCGAGGAAATTGTCACGTTTTGGGATTACTATTTTTACGCAGAAAGGAATTCAAAAGATTACATTTGGATCACACGTGTCTCATACCCGTGGTTTGGGAAGCCCCTCATCCTGGATGGTTGGCAGTGGTTGTTTGGCAACCTTTGATTGTGAACAGTCGTAAAACATAGAAAAAAGCGCATGCTGACAGATGGTTTCTAAACAGAAAGCTACTCGGACTCTGTTAGAATGTAAGAGTTAGAATTCTTTGCCAGCAAGGGGAGCAATTACAGTGGGAAAGTTTAGTATCTTCATTATTTGCATTATGTTATACTGAATGAATTAAGTGAGTCTGTTGATAACTGTTGCTCTGTTTGTTTGTTAGCTGCCTGCTGAATGATTTATTTCTGGCCCTGTCTCAAAGTGCGAACAGTCCACCTACTGAGACTGACAAAACACCAGTGACCTCATGTCTATGTTAAGAGATGCACCTTGTTACATCTCCTAGGTTATGCTATTAGATGAGTAGATAGTCGGCATTGTGAGCCAGCTCTGGAATAAGGGACATGGGATCCATTTATGGAAATGAGCAATGCCACTGAACTTGAAGATGTCCACAGCAACTCAAATTTGGAACATTTGTGCCAAGTTCTTGTTTGCTCGAAGACAAGACGTGGTATTGTGAAGAGAATTCCATTGACTGGTGCATCGATTGTAGATGCGTGTAATTGTCATAGGGAGTAATGTCCTGACCAATGTGGCTGCCTACTACTCTGTGCTGTTCTGTTTTAGGGTTCATACTGGGCCATTGACACTAATCCAAAGGAGGATACACTGCCCACTCGGCCAAAGAAGAGGCCGCGATCGGGAGAAAGGGTAGGTCTAAATCTTTTTATCTGCTTATGAAATTACAATCAGACTGTGAGAAATGATCGTTAAAGATTTTTTGTTTTGCTGTGGAGTACCTTAAGGTTGTAATGTGGTAGCACATCATGAAATGTAAACACATTGCTTTATGCCTGATTGGTCACAGAGAGATGTCTCTGTTTCGTATGACTATGGCTCCAATATTTACCTGTTGCTTTGGTTTTGGAACTTTTTAACCTTCAGAATGCTCTACCTGATGCCCACACTCTCAAATCACTCTGGTTAGGTAGACTGAATGAGCAATTTCTTAAAGATACCTGTTATGCCAAAGGGTAAATCACATCTATGTGCTTCACAAGAAAAGCTTTATATCATTTGGATCATCTATTGTTGTCCTGGTTTTTAACCCTAAGCTCTTTCTAAAACTCCTTAATTATATGAAATTAGAAAACATGAAAATAGAATAAATGAAGGAAATTTTTATTGTAACTGAAATGTGGATTAATATTGGTGGAAAAGACAAACATCGCGGATTTATGGCCATCAGGGTCTCATTGTTGCCACTCATCTGGTCACACCAACATGCAGCAATTCAAATTTACTGCCTTAGTCCTAGCGAGACATATTGCACTGGAGATCTTTGACTTGTGGTGTCTGTAGTTTTTTTATACTGTGTAATTTTAGTTCTGCCTCATTTAAACTAGGTGAACTCACCTTTGCTCACCTTTACAAGCATGTCTGCTGTTCGCCAAGGAAAGGATTATACTTTTAATTTACCAACTTGCTGACAGCACTGCAGTATTAATCTGCCACCAACACTGATAAATTGTGATTTGGTTACATTTAAACAATCAAAGTCCAAAGAGAGTGAGCAGCAGATTTGTAGGTATTTGTCTGTTGTAGCCTTTTCTGAAATAGTTTCAACAGTGACTAGTAATTAACATGGAGATTCATAACAATAATGGGTACCTGCAAATTCAAACTGGAGTATTGGATGATCAAAGGCTGCGAAAGCAATGGACATCTTTATACTAACGTGTGGAGACAGGAGGGGCTATGAACAAATTTCATGTCTATTCTGGATCCTGACTCAATCCTTAATCTGTTTGGACTTCCCAGTAGGCATAATTAGGATTACGACTTTATTTTGGTTGGGGTGGATGGGGGTGCGGTGTGACAAAATGGCATTCGTTCTATAATTATTTTGGGCCTCCAAATATAACTTGTATGAGTGTCCCTGTGCTCTGCTGCTTTGTTACAGGCCTCAACGCCCTACAGTCTGGACTCTGAGCCTTTAGGAATGGACTGCATCATCTCTGGAAGTGCCTCTCCGACCTTGGCAATCAACACTGTGACTAACAAAGTACTGTTCCTTTAATTCTACCTTCTTGTCACTGTTTGTAGCTTTGGTTTAATGTTTATAACAGCAAGAAATCAAATTTCCTGTGAGCCATACAATAGTGATAGCAATTACTGGAACCTATTTAAGAAGAATTTTTAGATCTAATTGCTTTATCCTTTTCTAAACCACAGTTGGGTAAGGATTAGTCATTTTTAATTCACTATTTTTTTTCCTAATTTGAGAGTGCACTGCTAAATTAGCACAAACTTGTGTTAAAACAGTTTATAATGGAACAAAGTAATTTGCATGTTGAAAGGTATCTTTGTCCATCGTAGTCTCTCTCTCAAATGATTTGGCGGGTGTAACCAGTAATCAGCTTGAAAGTAGCAATAAAGGATGCTTCTGAATTTTTTCATTATCCATGTTTCCCAGCCTCCATTCAACATTTCCCCTGATGTCACAACAGTGATTGAGAATCCCTGTGGGGAGCTAGTTTATGTCTTGCCAGTCCCTGGGATGGCACATTGTGCCATCCTGAATTAAAGCTTTTAATCCTGTTTGCATCTTGCAAAGATTCAGTGCAGAGACGCTGCACAGAACAGGGAGAATTCCTTCTGTGTGTGTGCCACTGATGAAATTCAGTTCTAGTTTATAGATCTTAGACCGGAGGGCTTTTTAAATAAATGTTGCTCATTGACATGAGGAATATTAGTGCTATGAAATAGCAAACTTTGATACCTCTGGTGTGTCTCTCAAATCTAGGAACAGCACTGATAAATGCTGAATAACGTTCTTTCCATTCTACCCTCGCAATGTATTTTAGCTTGAAACTCAAAAGAGTGCACTTTCTACACTGATCTTTTTTTCCCCCTGTTTTCCATGCCAGCCCATCTAGTAATCTTATCTGAGTGACAAATTAAAGCATGTATTTGAGCTGTAGGCTTATGCCTGCTAGAAGCTCGACTGAGACTATCAAGATCTAATTCATTTTATATTCTCAGCTAACAGACAGGGGTTCTCAGATCATAACTTTGGGCTGAACGTGATCCTTGGTATTAAATGTGTCCAGCCTACTTGCCCAGAGGAATATTTTTTAAAAGCTGAGTTTTTCATTTGCTTTGTTGAGGTGCCTCAAATGAATCAGCAAACGATTTTCAAAAAAAGGTTGAACTGTACAGGCACTGCCATGCCTTCAATCACCTAACTGATCTTCATTAAATTTGCTGAACTGAAAATCAGAATCCTCTGTTTGTAAAGAGGAACCCTTGAGTTGGAGATAATGGACTGCATACTGTTGAATTCCTCCCTCACACGCAGGGATAACCCTGTTCTAAAACGTTGAAGCAGACAACAAACATGACCCAAGAAATGTTCGTGTAATTGGCTTTAGTTTAAGGGATGTTTATCTGCTTGGATTATTTTTGAGTTTTAAACACACTTGCCAGTCAGGGTTGTGCCTGCACTTGTGTTAGGGGACATTAAATGAGGACAGGATTAAGTGCCCTCCAATTGAATATCTTGCCAACACTGTTGAGAATCGCACATTGAATATGGCCGTTTAGATGAAGTCAGCATCTGCAGTGGAGGAGAAAACTGGAAAAAAAAGGTGATTCTTCCTTCCATTTGCCTCCAGTTTCCTTCTCCTTTAGGAGTTAACTCCTTGTTGGAATATATTTTTGCAACTGATGTTCGACTTCCCAGTCAGGAATATCTGCAAGCTAATTAAAAGTACAAGGGATATTGTGAGAAAACCTGAGTTTGACATCCACACGTGTATTTCCAGCAGGGGTCACCAGATAGCTTTAAAAAGATCAATTGTATCACCATGTCACTACCCCGACAGTGATTTTGGTCTATATGATTCCGCTATTCATGGCCTTAGCTTCCTGAGGAGCCAAGGGTATTTTTAATAGAGCCAGTGTAAGGCCATCTAACAGCAGCACATAAAATATTTTTGGGTATGTTCTTATAAGTAATGCATTTAGTGTATGGACGGTGTAGAATTCATAAAATCATAGAATCCCTACAGTGAAGAAAGAGGCCATTTGGCCCATCGAGTCTGCACCGACCACAATCCCACCCAGGCCTTACCCCTATATCCCTACATATTTACCCACTAATCCCTCTAACCTACGCATCCCTGGACACTAAGGGGCAATTTTTAGCATGGCCAATCAACCTAACCCGCACATTTTTGGACTGTGGGAGGAAACCGGAGCATCCGGAGGAAACCCACGCAGACACGAGGAGAATGTGCAAACTCCACACAGACAGTGACCCAAGCCGGAAATGGAACCCAGGTCCCTGGAGCTGTGAAGCAGCAGTGCTAACCACTGTGCTACCGTGCCGCCCTTAATTGTTAATGTGTGATTGTTCATCTTGGACCTATGTTTCAGTGTCGTTGTCAACTTTGTTGAACTAAATTCTAATGAAACCTTTCTGAAATGAAGATTGTGCATTGAGGCAATCCTTCACAAAGGCACACTATGCTGTCATATTATTAGTTCTTAACTTAAGTGTTAAACTTTTTATATTGTTATTTAATGTTCTTGCCAAATGCCAAGCAGTCTTAAACTGCTCTCATCATTGCCACCATCATTGATGGGCTATTGCCACCAGTGTTAATCAGATCAAAGTGCTTTCTTCAGATGCAGCCCAAGTTTGGGTGGCACAGTGGTTAGCACTGCTGCCTCACAGTGCCAGGGACCCGGGCTCGATTCCCGGCTTGGGTCACTGTTTGTGCAGAGTATGCAAGTTCTCCCCGTGTTTGCATGGGTTTCCTCCGGGTGTTCCAGTTTCCTCCCACAGTCCAAAAGACATGCTGGTTCGGTGCATTGGCCATGCTAAATTCTCCCTCAGTGTACCCGAACAGGCACTGGAATGTGGCAACTAGGGGATTTTCACAGTAACTTCATTGCAGTGTTAATGTAAGCCTACATGTGACACTAATAAACATTTTTTAAAACTTGAACTTAAGTTTGAAAGGACAGCAGTTAAACCTCAGAACTTTGCTTTATACAGTTCAGTTGGACTAGTCTAAAAATTTGACTGTCAGTTAATACTGAATTTCCAGTGAGATGACTATTTACTGGCAGTGGAGGTCTTAAGAAAGTCGTGCCTTCTGATCATTGGTTATGTTGTTTGTAGACTCTTGTGGAATATCACTATCTGTGAAAATGCTCCCACAGGATTCAACTTCTTGCTGGAGTAGTTTCATGACTAATGTTCAGCCACCAATGGAGAGTGTCTGCATGTTAATGAACTAGCATCACAATCTGTGAAAATTCTCTAAATAGTACGACCAGTTGTATAGATGGGTCAGAAATACAGACGCACAGGGTAGGTACCAGACGACTGGAGAATTGCAAATGTTATGTCCTTGTTCAAAAGATGTTGTAAGGATCACCCCGGCAAGTACAGATCAGTCAGTTTAACATCAGTGGTGGACAAGCTTCTAAAAACAATTATTTGGGATAGAATTAGTAGGCACATGGAAAAACTTGGATTGATTAGGAAGAGCCAGCATGGAATTCTAAAGTGGAAATGGTGTTTAACGAGCTTGCTGGAGTTTTTTGAAGAGGTTAACAGTAAGGGTCGATGAGGGTAATGCTGTTGATGTGGTGCACGTGGATTTTCAGAAGGCATTCGATACAGAGCCATACGACAAACTTGTGAGAAAAGTTAAATGCAAATCAGATTAAAATCAAATCCATGTGTTAACTTTACATGAGGCTTGTGATTAGCTGACAAATTACACCAAGTCCCCTACCAGTTGTTTTGATTTTATTTGCAAGAAAAGTATTTATAGAAATGCTCCTCTGGTGAATAAATACATAACGTGCTGAGCCTTCAAGAACAATGTGCAGTTACTGAGCTGTGCAGAATCAGCTAATTTCATTCAGGACGCAATTAAATTCACTATCTCTGGGTGGAGAGCACAACTTCTTTTTGGTAGCTGACAGACGACACTGGTCCAGGAGCCACTGGTGGAAAGTGAATGAGGTATTGGATTGAGTTTGACTGATGCATTCTGTTTTTGAATAGCCTGTGCAGCTTCTGTTGCCTAATATCTCATGGAGAATGGGCAATTTACCAGAGGGCTACCTATGCTCATGGATCTGTAGGTCTGTAAGTATTTGGACCTTCATGAAAGGAGAAAAAAAAATGGAAGAGCAATAAAAATTGTTAAGCAGGCTTCCCCGTTTGTTGTGTGATCTTTCAGTACACAAGAAAGCACATACTAATCAGGGATAGCAAGTAGCCCAGGTTGCAAATTGTAAATCTTTGATCCACCTTAGTGATTACATCACACTCTTAATATTCTTATTTGCCAATGTATTGCCTTTAGGTCAGGGTTGCTAATTAAGTTTACAAGCCAGGAACTTGACTTGTCTCATCAGAATTTGAATTTAAGAAAACTGAAATTTTATAAATTGATTTTGGCAGGCCACACTGGAATCTATCTTTCCAAAATTTTGACTCCCTCCTGAAGGGGGTAAGCTGTTGTCGGGTTGCAAAGTCTACAAGTGATTGCAGCCTTTGGTTACCTCACCCAAGTGGCAATTCTTCATGTGGAAACCAGGGCATTGAATTTCAGCAGAGGGGATCGAGACGAGGTGACTGGGAGCGAGGAAGTTAGCTCGCAAACAGAGAAGGGTTATAGACAGTGCAAGAGGGAGGATGGACAGGGGATAGAGAAGGGGAGAGCTCAGACCAAAGGATTGAGATGTGTTTACTTTAATGCCCAGGAGTATAGTGAATAAAGGGGATGAGCTCAGAGCATGGATCGATGCCTGGAAGTGTGATGTGGTGGCCATTACGGAGATTTGGATGTCTCAGGGACAGGACTGGATACTCCAGGTGCCGGGATTCAGATGTTTCAGGAAGGACAGGGAGGGAGGCAAGAGAGGGGGTGGAGTGGCACTGCTGATCAGGGATAGTGTCACAGCTGTAGAGAAGGTGTATGCTGTGGAGGGATTGTCTACAGAGTCTCTGTGGGTGGAAGCTCAGAGTGGGAAGGGGTCGATCACTTTGCTGGGAGTTTTCTATAGGCCGCCCAATAGTAAGAGGGAGGTGGAGGAGCGGATAGGAAAACAGATCCTGGAGAGATGCAGTAATAGCAGAGTTTTTGTGATGGGAGACTTTAATTTCCCAAGCATAGATTGGAATATCCCTAGGGTAAGGGGATTGGATGGGGAGGAGTTTGTTAGGTGTGTTCAGGAGGGTTTCCTGACACAGCATGTGGACAAGCCTACAAGAGGAGAGGCTGTACTTGATCTGATACTGACCAATGAACCTGGACAGGTGCCAGATCTCTCAGTGGGAGAGCATCTTGGGGATAGCGATCATAACTCTATCTCCTTTATGTTTGCATTGGAAAAAGAGAGGATCGGGCAAGCTAGGAAAGCGTTTATATGGAGTAAGGGGAAATATGAAGACATAAGGCAGCAAATTAGAGGAGTGAATTGGAAGGAGGTATTCTCGGGGAAATGTACTGAAGAGAGGTGGCAGTTTTTCAAGGAATGTCTGTCTAGAGTTCTACAGGACAACGTTCCGAGCAGACAGGGAAGAGTTGGTCGGTTAAAGGAACCGTGGTGCACGAAAGCTGTGCGGGACCTAGTCGAGAAGAAAAGGAAGCGTACAAAAGGTTCAGAGAGCTTGGTGAAGATAGGGATCTAGATGAGTATACGGCTTGTAGGAAGGGACTAAAGAAGGAAATTAGGAGAGCCAGAAGGGGTCACGAGAAGGCCTTGGCAGGTAGGATTAAGGAAAACCCTAAGGTGTTCTATAAATATGTGAAGAGTAAAAGGATGAGATGTGAAGGAATAGGGCCTATAAAAGGTGAAGGTGGGAAAGTCTGTACGGAACCAGTAGAAATGGCAGGGGTGCTTAATGAGTATTTTGCCTCGGTTTTCACAGAGGAGAAGGACCTGGGTGGATGTACTGCGGGCTTGCGGTGGACTGAAAAGATTGAGTATGTGGACTTTAAGAAAGAGGTTGTGCTGGAATCTTTGAATGGCATCAAGATAGATAAGTCGTCGGGTCCAGATGGGATGTACCCCAGGTTACTGTGGGAGGCGAGGCAAGAGATTGCAGAGCCTCTGGCGATGATCTTTGCGTCGTCGATGGAGACGGGGCAGGTGCCGGAGGATTGGAGGATTGCGGATGTGGTTCCTATTTTCAAGGAGGGGAATAGGGATAGCCCAGGAAATTACCGATCGGTGAGTCTTACCTCAGTGGTTGGTAGGCTGATGGAGAAGATCCTGAGGGACCGGATATATGAGCATTTAGAGAGGTTTAGTATGCTCAAGAATACTCAGTATGGCTTTGTCAAAGGCAGACCGTGCCTTACGAGCCTGGTGGAGTTCTTCAAAAATGTGACTAAACACATTGACGAAGGGAAAGCGGTAGATGTGGTTTATATGGATTTTAGCAAGGCGCTCGATAAGGTCTCCCATGCAAGGCTTCTAGAAAAAGTGAGAGGGCATGGGATCCAAGGGGCTGCTGCCCTGTGGATCCAGAAGTGGCTTGCCCAAAGGAGGCAGAGAATGCGTATAGATGGGTCTTTTTCTAAATGGAGGTGGGTCACCAGTGGAGTGGCCCAGGGATCTGTTCTGGGACCCTTGCTGTTTGTGATTTTCATAAATGACCTGGATGACGAAGTGGAGGGACGGGTTGGTAAGTTTGCCGATGACACAAAGGTTGGTGGGGTTGTGGATGGTCTGGAGGGATGTCAGAAGTTACAGAGGGACATAGATAGGATGCAAGACTGGGCGGAGAAGTGGCAGATGGACTTCAACCCAGATAAATGCGTAGTGGTCCATTTTGGCAGGTCAAATGGGATGAAGGAGTACAATATAAAGGGAAAGACTCTTAGTACTGTAGAGGATCAGAAGGACCTTGGGGTCCGGGTCCATAGGACTCTAAAATCAGCCCCGCAGGTGGAAGAGGTGGTTAAGGAGGCGTATGGTGTGCTGGCCTTTATCAATCGAGGGATTGAGTTTAGGAGTCCGGGGATAATGATGCAGCTATATAAGAGCCTCGTCAGACCCCACTTGGAGTACTGTGCTCAGTTCTGGTTGCCTCATTACAGGAAGGATGTGGAAAAGATTGAAAGGGTGCAGAGAAGATTTACAAGGATGTTGCCTTGATTGAGTGGCGTGCCTTATGAGGATAGGCTGAGGGAGCTCGGTCTTTTCTCCTTGGAGAGACGTAGGATGAGAGGAGACCTAATAGAGGTATATAAGATGTTGAGAGGCATAGATAGGGTGGACTCTGAGGCTTTTTCCCAGGGTGGAAATGTCTGCTACGAGAGGACACAGGTTTAAGGTGCTGGGGGGTAGGTACAGGGGAGATGTTAGGGGGAAGTTTTTCACACACAGGGTGGTGGGCGCGTGGAATCGTCTGCCGTCAGTGGTGGTGGAGGCAAACTCAAGAGGGTCTTTTAAGAGACTCCTGGATGAGTACATGGGACTTAATAGGATGGAGGGTGAAAGGTAGGCCTAAAAGGTAGGGATATGTTCGGCACAACTTGTGAGGCCGAAGGGCCTGTTTTGTGCTGTAGTTTTTCTATGTTCTTTCTATGTTTCTACTTGACCATGGAGGTAGAAACTACATCTGAGCCTAATCCCTTTCTTGCCTGAAGGCCATCCACAAATTCGGCTGCAGGAGTCATTGGCGAACAGGAGTGAGAATCTTAGTAGATTTATTGATCCCTCTTCCCCAGGCAGGAGGTAGAGGAGGACAGAGGCAGTAATCCTGTGGCTGTCGAGTGAAAATCAATGACCGTAATCCAGATTGGCAATTCAACATGGAAGCTCTATTGTGGTGGATTTCTTCCAACTAACCCCAAGTGACCCAGGGATAGGTTACAATTGTTTATTCATGGATTGAGGCATGGAGAGCACTGCGCCAGAGAAACCTCAGAAGCAGCACTCTCTTCTAATATAGCTCTGAGCTCAAATAGAACTCTGACAGAGAGAGCATTCTAATACAGCACTCTCTCCTAAATTACAGACACATGCTGCTTATACACTTAGTCAGTACATTGTTTAAAATTCCAATCTTGTATTATTAAACCTTTCACCTGGAGCAAAGAACAGTTATCTCTTCCTGCTCTAACATAAACAGCCGAGGCCGTGCTGGAAGATTTTGCTGAACTCAGATCCTGAGAGTGTAAAGTTCACTCGGGGTAAAAGCATTTGAATAACATATGCTCTTTGAGTTTTAAAGTTTTTAAAGTTTATTTATTAGTGTCACAAATAGACTTACATTAACACTGTAATGAAGTTACTGTGAAAATCCCCTAGTCCCCACACCCCGGCGCCTGTTCGGGTACACTGAGGGAGAATTTTCTTTAGCATGGCCAATGCACCAAACCAGCACATCTTTTGGACTGTGGGAGGAAACCGGAGCACCCAGAAGAAACCCAAGCAGACACGGGGAGAACGTGCATACTCCGCACAGACAGTGACCCAAGCTGGGAATTGAACCTGGAACCCTGGCGCTGTCTCTAACCCCCTTTTTTACTAAATCATTTACCCTACACTCCTATTTGGCTTAACTATGTCTTTTACCCCACCAACCTGTTGAAAAGAGGATCCAGATCTCTTCTGACTGGAAGTTGGCGTAACACCATCTCGAGGGCAATTAAGAATGGGCAATGAATGCTGACTTTGCCAGTGACACTCCCATTCCACGAAAGAATAAAAAAAGACTAGGCCCTTAATTTTGCAGCTTGATCTTTGGAATCATTTTGGTAGTTCTACGAAGATAAAGTGATTGTGACAGAGGAAGGATATCGTTGCTCATATTCAGTACAAGGAGGTTAAACATGATCTGCAATTGTGACAACGCCTCACTCAGTTTCAAAAATATTCTAACACTTCTTGTAAGAGTGGCAAACCAATTGAGATTAACAAGCAAGGCAAACCCGTACTAAAAACAGCTTAATAAAATAACTTGTCTGCAGTAGGTTTGCTGGTGTTTTCCTTGAGGCGTCACCACACTCCTTAGAATAAATGTTTGGCAGAGAATGCTGCACTGTTCTGTTTTGTATCGTTTCTGTGCTTGGCGATCGATGCCTAGAGAATCGAACTTGTTCTTAGAGATGCATTTATCAGCAGAATTAACCCTTAACTAGACGAGGGCTGAATCATAAGTATACATTTTCTATCCAGCTGAGTGCAACAATTGTAGATTTTATGATGCAAGCATGAACTCCCGATTCCAAAATGGGCATTTAGGGTCTTAATTTGATGGTGCTTTCAACAATGTTGCACTCCTCCTCTATTGCATTGGAATATTGACATGTGTTGGGTAATTAAGTATAAAGGCAAGTTTGAACTTTTGACTTGGGTGACTAAGCCAAGGTGGTACAGGCCATATTGTTACTAAAATTTCACTAAAGTGGGAGGTATTTGTTTTTTTTTCTATGTCTGCTTGAACTAAGCAGAACATTTAGCATTACAGTAGAAGGTTTACTACTTCCAGAATAGGTTATGGCTGGAGGAAGCACCTTGAGCTATCTAATGATAGGGTGCTCTTCTGGTGCATTGTGTGATCCCTAATCCTTTAACTTGGTGTAGCATCAGTAGAGGTAGTGAATCGGTATTATTACACATGAATCCTATTGGCGCATCTTTGAAATGGGGAATGGCTTTGTGCAATATTTAGTAATAAAGGTTGATGCATAAATTGTATGCCGAGGACCCTTTTCCTATACTGCATTGCTTATTTCCTTCCGAGGATGCAATTTGAAGCATAAATACCTTTCAGTTATGCTGCTGCCAAATTTGACTAATATCAGTTGCTATTCTAAATGGTAAATAGCAATTGTTTTGTCTGTTGTGGATATTGCATTCCACTTGGGGATTTTGCAGTATGACCAGATTATAGGTATCATGTTTGAGTTTGTAATTTTATATGAAAGAGTATGAATGGAGAGAGATTTGGCCATTTTGGAGTTGGTGTATTCAAAGCAATGGAGAGTTATTTTCAGCAGAAGATTTGAATTTGAACAAGTCAATACTTGCATTTTATACTGCATGCATCAACTTGCTCATCAGTTAATACTATTCTTCTGTTTGTATGTATGTTACACGTATCTATGTAAAGACATTCTGGTAGTTGTTAAAGCTGCACAGAAGCTTGCTCAGATACAGATAAGTAGTTGTTATTTTGCAGTGCTGGTTTAAGGGCTATTTTAAGCTATAGTTGCCTCCTAAGCCACACTCCTTTCGTATTTCTACCTCGTGCTTTCGAGCAATGGTCAGAATTGTAGGTGACAAACTTACCAGCAGTTCATGAGGCTCATACAAAGGTGAGCCTCCATAGCTTCTCTGTCTGCAATGCATTTCTTATTGGTTGCAAGAAACACCACAAGCTCTCAGTAAAGTCTCAATGATGGACTCTTTGATTGTGTAGGTAACACTATATAATACGGATCAGGATGGAAGTGATAGCCCTCGCAGCAGCCTTAACAACAGCCTGTCTGACACGAGTCTAGCGTCCGTCAACCTGAATAACGTTGGCTCTGTCCACAACTACGCGCAGGTAAGTTTGTGACTTACTGAAAACCTTGTTAGATAAAACACTTTTACTTTGCAATAGCCAAAAAGGCCTAGTGGATACACACTGAACCTTCAGTATGCTGATAAATGAGGCAGCCACATTTCATTTAAAAAAGGGAACCTTATTATTTCTTTTAGAATTAAGCCACAGTACTACAAGCAATTTGGAATAGCCAACTAATGCCTGACCCTGTTTTTGAAATTAGGTGCACCCTAAAATCTAGAATATGAAGGAGAATGTGAAACTTGCTATGACATAAAGTGATTAAAATGCTCAGCATAAACGCATTTAAAGGTTAGATAAACTGAGGGAGAAAGGAATGGACGCATGTGGCGAATGAGGTAAAGCACATTGGGAAGATGCTCATGTGGAACATAAGAAATGGGGTCGAACTGTGCAGATAAATGCCTGTTTCTGTGCTATAAAAATGATGCAATTTTAGGAATAGTGTGCTGTAGTTACTGAGCCCGGGAATACAGATTTAAAATGAAAAGGAGCTACGTCACTTTTTTTATAATAGCTAAAGTAATCAAAAGCAGAAAACCTAGAGTGAAACAACATATGGTATAAATAAACAAAACCATAAGGAAATTAGAAGAAAAACTGTTGCTTGAAATTCTGAAATAAGAGCAATGATAGAAGTGCACAAGAGATCAGCCAGCTCCTGGAAGGTGGGATTCTTGCGAGGTCTGAGTTCTGATTAAAGATACGCCCTAATTTTCTTTTTTTTTGGCTGTTCAGATTGCAAACAGACCTGTTTTGCACTTCTGTTCTTTAATTTTGAGTACTGGTTTGCAGGGAAACCCAGCAGTTCTTGGTACTTCAGTACATCCTGTCCTTTCAGTCTCCTGGTCGGATTACAAGATCTGATATCACCTGATGTTCGGTTTCCCAGCTGCGCATAACCCCACTTCCCTTCCCCTGCATGTCGACATATAGCCTGTTAATTTTCAATAGGTGCGCCACTTTCTAGTCCCTACGTTGAAGGATTGTGTGTTTCCATTTGTACAGGTGACAAACCGGGCTGATCCAGTCTCCCAGAGTCTAACACCACAGCAACAGCAATACAACATGCCCGAGAGGGACACAAAACCACCCTTCTCAGAATACAACTTTGAAGATCTGAGTGCCTCCTTTCGTAGCCTTTACAAATCCGTTTTTGAGCAGTCTCTCAGCCAGCAGGGTGAGTGTGAACTCTGTCCCAGATCGGCTACATTTCACAGGTTCTCCAACTACATTTTGATTTCATACTATTCCAATTGAAGCTTTTTCTTTCAATTTTTGATTGTCCCAACATTAATCAAAAAACCTTTAAACTCAATGCTGACCGGTGCTTATGTGATGTTTACTTAGTATTATATGCGCTTGAAAATATTTTCTTGTGTGTTATTTACCTCCTATCATAATTGGAAATGAAGGGTATTTGGAGTACAGGGAGGGTCAATGTTGCATCCTGATTGATCAGCACTGTGGGTTAGTGTTGAGTGGGACAGGCCCACGTTTGTTGAGATCTGCATCTAAATCCAGGGCTTGGATTTCTTTATATGGCAATAGTACTCATAAACTTGGAACTGTTTACGTTTTCCTGTTGCCCTTGGAAGACCAACCTCCTGAATCTTTTGGTATCCTCTCAACTTATCCAGCTGCTGACCGAGCTGGTTTTGGTGCTGTATTCTCTCCTCTTGTTGCTCTCCTACAAAGGAAGAAAAGGAATGCTATTCGGAGCCAGGTGGTTATTCATATGGCGGTAGTAAGAGCACTATTAATAGAGCTGTTCAGTGGAACTGTTAATCCTACAGTATTTTTCCTTCCTGTGGGGAAAGTGCCAGTTCTTGGCAGCTGGCCACAGTGACATGATTGAAATCTCACTCTGTGGGGAAGTGCCGGCACAAATCACTCCCTGATTCAGCATATAACAGCACTCGAGAGTATGATCCTTCAGCAAACAGCTGGGATTGTGGCCCAGAGAAACAAACCAGTTCAGCATGTGATTGAATCTTAAGATTGTGTTTCTGGATTCCAAGGGAAGTCTTCAAATTTAAAGGAATTAAGGAATTATAAAAACGACATTTTGTGTCAAAGCTTTTCATCTTGTACTCATCAAAACAATCAGAAGAATAGCAATGTCAGGGGAAACGACAACTTTATCTGCATGACAAGAGAGTGCTGATTAGTTAGCAAATGGACTCTGATTGGTAGAGCCATTGCCATGGGGAATGGCCAGTTAAGTGATAGCTAACTGCCAAGCAGTAATTGAAAATTTAAACCAGGCAGCTTGACTCTGGTCAAGGCATTGCCTTGAGGAATGAACCAGCGAAGGCTATCAATTCTTTTGTTTAACTGAAACAGGTGCCATGTGTGTATGCGTTCTTTCTGTCTGCAAAGAACAGAGCCCTGTGTATTAATAAATGTAGCTTCCAGTACGTGCAAATGGACCACACTGCAAGCTCGACTGGCTATCTTAGATTGTTTGCCAGCGTAACTTTTCAAAGGTATCCTGCGGTATAGTGGTTACTCTGATCTGATCATTTTGCAATATATATCGCGCAAACTCAGGAACATGCCTTCGACCATCATTTTCAATCCTGAAAAATACTGAGCCTATTTCATTACCCTGTAAGTGCAAGGCATCTCAAAAATCTGAGCAACAGATGAAGCCAGCTGTTTCACATTGCTATTATGCAATACCAACACTAGTGGTATTTGCCATTAACAGAATGCTGCCATTAAACCAACAAGGCGGTCTGCCTATCCCACAAGTGGATAATGCGGTATATGAATTTCAGTGCCAGGTATGTAGGCTGTATATCCCAAAGTCTGGTGGATTGTATCAAACAGCATATCCCTTCTGCTGTTCGCAACGGGCAACCAACCTGCGCTTGCAAAACTCAAAACACAATGTCGAACGTTCGATGTGATTCTGCGTTTGGATAACATTTGTTAGATAATGTGTGCTAAAAATTGTGCTGCCAACTAATTTAAGATTGTCAAGTTAGGCTCACAGAGTGGCCAATTTGCATGTACTGGAAATTATATGTACATTACTAGATGGGGCCCTGTTTTTGCAAACAGAAAGACCAGGTACGCACATGGCGCCTACTTCAGCTAAACAAAATAAGTGATAGCCATTTGCTGGTTCATTCCACAGTGCAATGCCTTGACCAATCAGAGTCGTGTTGCCTGGTTTAAATTCTCAAATAATGCTTGGTCGTTAACTGTCAACACTAACTGGTGCATTCTCCATGGCAATGTCTCGAACAGAGTCCACTTGCTAACCAATCAGTACTCTCTTCTCACACAGTAATGAAGTTGTTGTTTCCATTGGTATTCTTGTGATTGGCCTGATGAGTGCAAGATGAAAAGCTTTGACAAAATGCCCTGTTTTTAGCAATAGTCAAGTTCTGTACTTCCAAATGACTATTAGTTTATTTTCTAGTATTTATCAAGTTCAAGGTGAGAGTGGAAAGATTTAAAAGGGACCTGAGGGGCAACTTCTTCACACACAGGGTGGTGGATATATGGAATGAGCTGCCAGAGAATGTGGTTGAGGCAGGCACAATAGCAACATTTAAAAAGCATTTGGATAAATAAGTCCATGGATGGGAAAGGATTGGAGAGATATGGGCCAAATGCAGGCAATTGGGACTAGCATGGTCGGCATTGGCTGGTTGGGCCGAAGGGCCTGTGTCTGTGCTGTATTGCTCTATGACTCTATGTACTATAATCTGTAGGTAAGCAGTTATAATTGATACTTCTCAGTGCTTCATATAAGTTACTTCCACTTCTGCACTGTAGGGATTCTATGAAACCCTGTCTACATTGCAATTTACAAAGGGCTTGTCATTTTCGATATAAGATTAATCACCATTTTGCTTTCAAATGAACTGTGACATTGGAAATATTATAAATGTGTACAATGTTTTTTCTTGTAAATTGAGAGGGCTAGAATATAAAGAATGCCTCCAATCTATTGTTTATATGCCCTGTGTCCCCACCGTTGATATCAATACTCATTTGTTTCCAGGGGCTTAAGCCAAACGGGACTTTGAAGCACAAATCTGGTCTACGACTTGATTCATTTTGTCATTTTTTCTATCCTGCACAATGGGACATGACCATTCACCTAGATTATTTAAAAATAAACAATATTCATAAACAATATTCACAGTCCACTGGATTCATGTTCATGTTTGTGTTTACTGTCCACTGTTTCAAAACCATGGAGATTGATTAATTGTTACTTACTAGTGAGGATGGCTAATGGATTTTATACGGATGTATCATAGCATTGACATTCAATCCTTTTTTTTTCCCCCTCTAGGAATGATCAATTTGCCTTCTGAGGCATCGCAGCCAACCCACACGTCCTGTTCCTACCAGCATTCTCCCAGCAGTACTGTCAGCACCCACCCGCACAGTGGACAGAACAGCCTGGCCAACAGCCATGCCAGCAGCATCGGAGGCGGTGGGGGAGGGACACAGGTGCAGCTGTCACAACATCAGATCCACGCACAACACACACACCACCAGCACCATCAGCATCAACATCCGCAGCACCAACCAAACCAGCAACACCATCACCAACAGCAACACCATCACCAACAGCAACACATGGCCTGCAATATCGGTAAGACCAGTTTGCCCCCTCTTTATACTTACTTTCATATCTTGATGATTCAATGTTTTCGGAAGATGCCAGTAGTAGTATTATGTGTCGCAATCATTGAAGTAGGTAAAAGTGCTGGAAATTTCCTTCCACTTTTCAGCCTTCCCCACTTGAAAGCATCTTGTTACTGGAGATTTTTTTTTTAATAAGTAGTAAATGCTGACCGTCTACTGGATGTGCTTTGTAACTACAGTATGTTTTGCCTGACCTCGGAATATAGTTCCACTAGTCGTAGCTCAGTCATAGTACCAGTTCTGGGAGAGGTGAGACCTGAAAAGGCCTGATGGATTGCACCTCAATAGGGCCGGGATCAATATCCTTTGGGGTGGTTTGTTATTGCTATTGGCGAGGGTTTAATCTAACTTGGCAGAAGGATCAGAGCCAGGATGTAACATTAGAAAGGAGAAGCAAGATGCACAAAGGATTGGCAGAGATAGATAGCAGTAAAGTGAGAAATAGGGGGGGTATCGGGTGGGGCAGCGTAGGAGGGAATGCAATAAGTTCCAAATTAGGTTTATAGTGCACTTGCGTCAATGTACGGATCATGGTATGTAAAGTTTGTGCACTGACAGTGGAGATAGGCATCAGAGGATATGATGTTGTGGTGACAACAGAGACCTGGCTGAAGAGGGCAGGGACTGGGTAATCATCCTAGACAGGACAGGCAGGGAGTGAAAAAAGAGGAGTGTCAGTATTAATTAAGGAAAATATTACAGTGCAAGAGAGAGAAAATGTTCTGGAGGACTCGAAGGCAAAATCTTGTTAGGTTAGAGCTAAGAAACAATTTAGGCTACACTACCAGGTGGATTCTATCTGCTACCAACCAGGAGGAAAGATGTACTGTAGAGGAACAAATATGCAAAGAAATTGCAGAGGGGTGCAAAACCATAGAGTAGTTACAATGGGGAACGCTAATCAACTTCATGTAAGCTGAGATAGCAATAGTATGAAGTACGGAGAGGGGGAATAGTTTATGAAATCTCTTCAGGAGAATTTTCTACATCAGTATGTTTCTAATGAGGAAGGAGACAATACTGGATTTGTTTCTAGGGAATGAGGTAGATCAAATTTCAGGAGGAAAACTTTAGGAGGCAGTGATCGTAACATCGTAAAGTTTCGGTTAGCTATGGGAAAGAACATGGAGCAATCCAGAGTAAAAATAATTAATTGGGGGAGGGCTAGTTTCAGTGAGGTGAGAGGGAAGCTGGCCCAATTAAATTGGAAACAAATCTTAACAGAGCAAGCTGCAATGGACAATCGCTGCCTTCAAAGAGGAGATGGCTTTGGTAGAATCAAGATGCATACCTTGAAGGGGAAAGGTAGGGAAAATAAATCCAGAGCTCACTGGGTGATGAAGGAGAGACAGTAAGATGAATCCGACAAAGAGCACATGTCAGGTTGATAAGTACAAGTGAGGACCAGGTGAATCTGGAAAATTCAGAGGGGAAGAGAAAAAATGAGTAGAGACTGGCAGCTAACATAAAAGAAAATCCAAGTGTTTTCTACAGACATATAAATGGTAAAAGGAAGAGGGGGGGGTTTACTGACTAATGACTAAGAAGGGGATTTACGCATGGAAACAGAGGCTGTGGTTGAGGCACTAAATGCGTGCTTTGCATCTGCCTTTCTGTAAGGAAGAAGGTGCTGTCCAAATCATAGTGAAAGAAGAGGTAGTTGAGACATTGGATGGGCTAAAATTAACGAAGAGGAGATTTTTTTTAAAAGTTTGTTTATTAGTCACAAGCAGGCTTGCATTAACACTAAAATGAAGTTACTGTAGCCACACTGGCACTTGTTCAGGTACACGGAGGGAGAATTTAGCACGGCCAATGCACCTAACTAGCACGTCTTTCGGACTGTGGGCGGAAACCGGAGCACCCGGATGAAACTCACACAAACACGGGGAGGATGTGCAGACTCCGCACAGACAGTGACCCAAGCCGAGAATTGAACCCTGTTGCCAGGGTAGTTAGTTCAAGAAAGTAGTTAATAAAGCATAACAGTTTCCTGGACCTTATTAATAGAGTACAAAAGCAAGAAATTTATAGTGAACCTTTATAAAACACTGGTTTAGTCTCAACTAAGTATTGTGTCCAATTTTGAGCACTACATTTAGGAAGGATGTTAAGGCTTTGGCGAGAGTTCAGAAAAGATTTACAAGAATGGCTCCAGGAAAGAGGGATTTCAGTGATATGAATGGATTGGAAAATACAAGAACATAAGAAATAGGAACAGGAGAAGACTATACAGCCTGTCGAGCCTGCTCCACAATTCAGCATGATCATGGCTAATCTTGGGCTTTAATTCTACTTTCCCACCAGATCCACATATTCCTACATTCTCTGAGAGACCAGAATTCTGTCTATCTCACTCTTTATATATGTCCAATGATGGTGCATCCACAACCCTCTAACGTAGACAGTCCCAAAAATTCACAATCCTTCGAGTGCAAAGTTCTCCTTATCTCAGTCCTAAATGATCAGCCCCTTATCCTGACATTGTGTTTCCTTGTTCTAGATTCCCTAGGCAAGGGAAACTACACCCCACTATGACAAGCCCCTTCATCATCATGAATGTTTCAATGAGATCACACCTCATTGTTTGAAACACCAAAGAACATAGACCCAACTTAGTTAGTCTTTCATTATAGACCGGCCCTTGCATCCCAGGGGCCATACGAGTGAACTGCGTCTAACATGACTATATTTTCTTTAAATATGGAGAGTAAAAACACACAAAGTATTCCCAGTGTGGTCAGTTTTTGCAAGACTTCTTTATTCTTGTATTCTAATCCCTTGTAATAATAGCCAACATGCCATTTGCTTTCTTAATTGCTTACTTACCTGTATGCTAACCTGTGTTCCTTGTATAAGTGCACCCAAGTCCCTCTGAAAGTCAACATTTACAGTTTCATGTTTTTTAGGAAAATATTATTTCCCTCCTCTTATGGCCAAAGTGACAAAGTGAATAACCTCACGTTGTACTCCTTTAGAAACGAGAAGCACCCCCCCCAGTATGCCCCTTGAGCTATATCTAATTTCTTCTTGAAATCAGACAACATTTCTCTGGTAGTGAGTTCCACACATTCACCACTTTGGATGAAGAAATTTCTCCTCGCCTCAGTTCTAAACGTTTTACCCCTTATCCTCAAACTATGACCCCTAGTTCTGGACTTGCCCACCATTGGGAACATTCTTTCTGAATCTACCCTGTCTAACCCTCTTAGAATTTTATAAGTTTCTATGAGATCCCCTCTCTCTCTTCTAAACTCTAGTGAATATAATCCTAAGCGATTTAGTCTCTCCTCATATGACAGACCTGCCATCCCAGCAATCAGCCTGGTAAACCTTTGTTGTGCTCCCTCTAGAGCAAGGACATCCTTCCTCAGATAAGGACACCAAAACTATTCCAGGTGTGGCCTCACCAACACCCTATACAATTGCAGCAAAACATCCCTATACTCAAATCCTTTCGCTATGAAAGCCAACATACCATTTACCATCTTTACTGCCTGCTGACCTGTGTGCTTACTTTCAGCGACTGATGCCCGAGGACTCCAAGGTCTTGTTGAATATTCACCACTCTCAATTTGCACCCATTCGAGTAATAATCTGTCTTCCTATTATTGCTACCAAAGTGGATAAATCCACATTATACTGTATCTGCCATGCAGATGCCCACACACTCAGTTGTCCAAATCACACTGAAGCATCTCTGCATCCTCCTCACAGCTCACCCTCCCACCCAACTTTATATCACTTAACTTGTATATATCTCTGCAACTTCTATGTGTCTTCCTTGCATTCCCACCTAGCTTTGTGTCATCAACAAACTTAGAAGAGACAGAGAGCAATGTATCTAAGTCATTTGTACAGACTGTAAACAGCCGAAAGCCCAACACCATTCCACTGGTCACAGCCTGCCAACTGGAAAATGCCCCATTTACACCTAATCTCCTCTTCCTGTCTGTTGACCAGTTCTCTCTCCATGCTGATATATTACCCCAAATCCATGAGCCCTTATTTTGCCTATGAACCTTTAGTGTGGCCCTTGTCGAACGTCTTTTGGAAATCCAAGTCTGCTAAATCTACTGGTTCCCCTTTATCCTGTCCTACTAATTACATCTTTAAAAAATTCTGATAAATTTGTCAAATGGGATTCACTTTCATAAAACCATGTTGATTTGTTCAAATCATTCTACGCTTTTCCAAGTGCATTGTTGAGACTTCCTTAATAATAGATTCCAGCACTTTTCCAATGACTGATGTTGTGGCAGATTTACAGTTAATAGGGCCCTGTGCTCAGCTTTGTGTTTGGGGGGGGGGGGGGGGGGGGGGGGAATGCACAAATCTGATCAATGCTTTTTCACTTGTACCAATATGCCTGTATGAGTAAAACCTTGTTGAAGTCCAAGCTTACCTCCTGTATGCATGGTGGTGAAGATGGCAAGAAGCAGTTGCAAAGAGGCTATTTGCTCTTTTCTTGGAAGCTGTTACTTGAAATGCCCCTCTAATACTGTTTCCCAACATCCGCAGTATTTTATATTTATGGCAGAGGGAACGCCCAGCGACTTGGGGGCAACAGAACCCCTTTAATCCCTCTCTGGGGGAAGGAGAGCATGAGCCAACTGGGATCCACATTGTCTCCAGTGGCAACCTGGCTGTCTCCCTCACCGGTCCTGGCTCTTGTTCCGGTCCATCTTTTACAAACACCAGGTTGTAGAAAACCATCAGCTGGGGCTGTGATCCTTTTGTGCACTGGAACTCAAAATGTTGCAACTTGCAGGCAGCATCTTAAAGTGGCCAAGCAGTGGCTCCCACCGCAGGAGCCGCAAGTACGTATGGTGTTTTGGGGCGGAGTTACGCTTTGAGTTGATCCAGCTGCACACTGCAAAAATAAATGGAATTTTATATAACGTCGAACTAAGTGACTTTGCCTGCTATTCAAAAAGTATTAAGTGTCTGAAATATTGTGCGAATATTTCAAACAGATTGCAAATATATGAAAACAGCTTGTGGAGAAGAGGGAGCCACTCTGTCTTCCCAGAGCCCTGAGCTGTAAATCTGCCACCTAACTGATGTCAGGAAACCCTCTTTCTCCTTTCTTGAATGGTGATGTAACATTTGCTGACTTCCAAGCTGCTTCCAGAATCTAGGGGATTTTGGAAAAACATAGCCAGCTTATTCACTTCCTCTGCAGCCATCTCTTTTAGAACTCTGGATTGTAGGCCACCAGGTCATGGAGATTTGTTGGGCTTTAGTCCCTTGAGTTTCTTCAATACTTTATCTCCACTGATATGTTACTTTATTTATTATTGGCCCACTCTTAACCCCTCGATTACCCCCTGTTTCTGGTATGTAACTTGTGCCGTCTAAAGTTTGTTTGTTTATTAGTGTCACAAGTAGGCTTATATTAACACTGCAATGACATTACTGTGAAAATCCCCTCGTCGCCACACTCTGGTGTCTCTTCGCAAGGCCAATACACCTAACCAGCAAGTCTTTGGAGTGTGGTAGGAAACCAGAGCACCCAGACAAAACCCACACAGTCACGGGGCGAACGTGCAGACTCCGCACAGACAGTGACCCAAACCAGGAATCGGACCCAGGTCCCTGGCGCTGTGAGGCAGCAGTGCTAACCACTGTGCCGCCATGCCACCCCCTTCGACTGTTAAGGCTGACACAAAATATCTGTTCACTATTTTAGCCATTCCCTCATTCATAATTGCTCCTATTTCTTGTACAGGCCCAGTGTTTACTGGGCTCTCTCTTCCTTTTCACTTGTTACAATCTATTGTTTACAGTAACTAACACCAAGTCAGGCAACCATTTTCAGTTGATTGATAAATAACTGCCATTACCAGGCAGTTTCTATTAGGCTTTTGAGCGAGCTAACAGTTTTAAAGTTCTAAATCAGAGTCTGCCTGTTAATCTGAATTATAATAGCTCATGAAAAGCTTACCAGAGACATCTTCCTTGTTAGCACTTGTTCCACGTCGCACTGAGTCCTCATCATCTCCACTCTGCGCTGTGCTGGAGCTGTTCTCCTCAGAGAAGAGAAGGTTGAGAGGAGATTTGATAAACGTGTTCAAAATCATTAGGGGTCAGACAGCGTAGATCAAGAGAAACTGTTCCCATTGGTGAAAGGGTCAAAGAAGCGGTTGTGCTAGGCAAAAGAAGCAGAGGTGACGTGAGGAAAAACTTTTTGACTGTGAGATTAGGATTTGGAATGCATTGCCTGCGAGTGTGACGGAGAAGATTTCAATCGAAGCTTTGAAACTGGATAATTATCTGAAGAGAAAAAATTGCTGGGCTATTGGAAAAGGAGGAGGGAGTGGCTCATTAGCTGAGTTGCTCTCGCAGAGAGCTGGCACTTGACACGAAGGGCCAAATAGCCTCCTCCTGTGCTGTAACCATTTAATGATTCCATTCACGCCTCTTGAGTCAACAAGTCTGAGAAATAGACCAAAACTGAACTGAGCCTGACCTGTCCTTGCCAAATCACATTGTGCACTTTTCTAGGAACTCAGTGATTTTCTTTTTCACTTTCTCTGCCACCCACATGCCACTCCCCATTTCACCACCTAATCTCACTCCTATTTAGTGCATCCTTAATGCTAACCAAAGCATATTAGCAGACTCAATACACACTGGGAATGTGTACTGTGTCTTTCTTGTATTATGTGGTTCACTACCATACTGGCTGCTATCTTTACCAACCAAGTCATTTAAGGGGGTGCAACCTTTAATTAAACCATGGTGAAAATTGGAATTGGTACTCTTGGCCTTATACTCACTGGAGTTTAGAAGGATGAGAGAGGATCTGATCGAGGTATATAAAATTTTAAAAGGGATTGATAAAGTAAATGTAGACCAAATGATTCCTCTTATGGGACAATCCTAGAACAAGAGGTCACGGGTATAGGTTGCGAGGCGGTAGATTTAAAACTGAGATGAGGAGGAACTATTTCTCGCAGAGGGTGGTGAATTTGTGGAACTCGCTGCCCCGTAGCACGTTGGAGTCTGAATCATTGAATGGTTTCAAGAGGGAGATAGACATATTTCTAATTTTTAAAAAAGGGAAATAGGGATGTAGGGAGCTGGATTTGAGACCAGGGAGAGATCAGCCATGATCTGCTCACGGATTATGTTGGAGCTATGTCCAGGTCAAGGGCACAATTTCAGGACACACATCTATTTTTTCTTTATTCAGAGCAGGCTCGAAGGGCTGAATTTGCCTACTTCTGCTCCTAATTCCTATGTCCTATGTTCCTTGTATATTTAGATCATGACATGTAGAAGTCACAGGATTGTGACTGGCCAGTGGGCAAGTGATTGTAATCTATTTGCTGTGCCTTCTTGTACTTGGAGCAGTTTACATGTAGGCTGAACAAACTTGTTAGCAAACTTGTTTCTGGCAAGCTACAGGATGTAATACAGATCATTCATTTTTTTCCTGTAATCCTGGCTGCACAATGACCACTTAGTCACTAATATTGCTGGGCATTATTTAGTGAATATTATTTCAGGTCCTCTTGCAATCAAGTGGTGTGGATGTCAAACAAAAGGCCCCTAATGTTACAGACCAAATCCAGTAGTACAGATATTGTCAGTTCAAAGATGTTTCAAAATTAACCAAGTAAGACAGCATATTTCCTAATTAATGACAGCCTGGTTAAAGTCTCAGTGATACTCAGATTGTACATCAGTGCTGGCACTAGTTTTGCCAAATCCTAACCGCCACACCAAATGTATGTACTATACAGTATTCTGTTTCTTTATTCTGCTCTTTTAAACTTGGGTTGTGTGTGGTGAGTTCTTTTTGAGCTGTGTAACACTAAGTTGAAGTGCAGACTAGTTCTCATCTGTTACTAGTTTTGGGAGAAATAAACTATCTTGAGGCTAGAATTAAGAGCATCATAGAAGAGTATTGTGCAACATTCAAGTGTGCTAAAAGCAAAATACTGTAGATGCTGGAATCTGAAACAAAAACAGAAAATGCTGGAAAACCTCAGCAGGTCAGACAGCTTCTGTGGAGAGAGAATAGAGCCAATGTTTCGAGCAAATGTCTGCTCTATTCTCTCTCCACAGATGCTGTCAGACTTGCTGAGATTTTCCAGCATTTTCTGTTTTTATTATTAATGTGGTAACCTGGATGAAAATTTATTTTTCATACTATTAACTTTTGATAGGATTGTCTACATATTTGTAGAGGGTAACCTTGTATTACAATTGTAACCTTCTTCATAGCAACTCTTAATTCTGAATATATAATCTATAATGCTGAAGAGTATGTTGGCTGGCTTGGATGGATGATACTCTTGCCTCTGAAGGTTGCGGGTTCAAGCTCCACTCCAGATCTTGAGCCCAAAGACTAGACCAATGCTTCATTTGAATACCATGCAAGGTGCTGAATTGTTGGAGATGTGGTCTTTCTAACAATGTGTTCTTAAAAAAGAGAGACGTCACATGTATATTTGTGTGGATGTAAAAAAATAATTCCATGTCACTGTTTGTGAAAAAGAGAAGGCATTTCCTGTGCCCTGGCCAACATTCTTCCTTTAACCAACTCTGCTAACGTTTTAAATGATCGTTCATCTCAGTTACTGTTTGTGGAAGCTTATGTGCAAATTGGTTGCTGCATTGTTTGCAAAACAGAATGATGGCACTTCAGAAAGTAAATGTTTGGATTCGAAGTGTTTGGGGGTGTTGATATATGGTACTGTATAAATGTAAATTTTTTTTCTAATACAGATATAAAGCATATTCAATCTGTGTAAGTTGATATGTAGGGTATACCTGGTACCTGGCAGTAAATTATGTTGTAACTAAATTGTAAACAATTTAAAACCAAAGCTACGTATTAACCTCTGGGGTTAAAAATGAAAGGATGAGTGTTGGTTATATATCTGAAACAAAATTCTAGAAACACAACAAATCTTTTAGCATAAAGGAAAAGGCAGGTTGACCGATGGAAACCTTTCAAATGTTTAAACATTAAGCTGTTTCTTTTATCGGCTTCTTGTGGATCTACTGTGCACTTCTAGCATTTTCTGTCTTTATATCTGAACCAATTTGGTTACAGTAATATTTAGACATTTTTGTTAGTATTTGCTATTGTAAATTGTTCTCAACATTTTCCATTCGGGTTTGCAATGCATACTGTTCCATAATCAGAGTCTTGTTATGGTTCAGGTCCCAAACTCAAGTATTTTATGAAGCCTGCCGGAATCATCATTTTTGCATTTTGAATCTGGCTAGGGTAAGCATGAGTTGTTTCACTTCAGGTATAATTCAAGTGACCCATTAGGGAGTTTTAATCAAACAGTTTATTTAAAAATATAGTTGACACGCGTAGTAATAAAATTAGCAAGAACTTTTTATCAGTTACAAACAAGAAACCAAAACAACCACTATAATGTATAACTCTTAATGATGTATCTAATGATGTTCCAATTAAAAACCAAAATCCAATAAACAAAACCCATCAAACAGATTTATCATTGCACAGGCTAAAGCTCATGTGATACTGGAATCTAGTTCCCTGGGTTGAATGCTGATTTCAAATGATCTTGAAAACTCAGAGCAGCCTGCAGTCGTATCAGCTCTCCAAAACACCGAAGCACAGATTAATTACTGCAAAATGGCAACAAGCCTTTCTTTCAGCTAACTGGTAAAATTTTCAAAGCAAAACAGAGACTTTTCTAGGTTGCTTCTAAGACTGCCCATAACACTGCAGCCAAAACGAAACTGAAAGCTGAAAAACTTCCGTCACCTGACCTCTCAGTTTTTTTTCTAGCAATGGCATCACTTAAGGTTGTGACGATGAGTAAAAAAAATCTCTTAAGAGTTCACTAATATCGCAGTCTGTAGCCACTAGGTGATTCTGTGGAGCAAACCTCATCCCATCTGTGTTGCCTCCCTTTATAATGGAGAAAGAAGTATGTAAGTAGGAGCATTTTATAAAGATAAAACACAGAACAGGCATGGTGGCACAGTGGTTAGCACTGCTGCCTCACAGCACCAGGGACCCATGTTTGATTCCTGGCTTGGGTCACTGTCTGTGTGGAGTTTGCACGCTCTCCCTATGTTTGCTGGGTTTCCTCTGGGTGCTCCAGTTTCCTCCCACAGTCCAAAAATGTGCAGGTTTGGTGATCTGGCCATGCTAAATTCTCCTTAAGTGTACTCAAACAGAGGCTGGAGTGGCCACTAGGGGATTTTCACAGTACCTTTATTGCAGTGTGAATGTAAGCCTACTTGTGACTAATAAATAAACTTTACTTTACTTTGACGTGATGCTATTACGCATCTATGATCAGTGGATGCTGTTCTGACACGCGGTTTCCTCTTTCCATTCACCATAACCATTGTTAAAGTAACACTGCGCTTTGTCCGCCTGCCCTCCTTTCTGCACCCTGCTCTGCTTCTTCCCCACCATACCTTGACTTCCTCCTGACTTCGCCAGTGGTCCTGCTTCTGAATTACTTCACTTTCCCTCCTCCAGCTGCTGCAAATTGCACTCTTCAACCAGATTTCTAATAAAGCCTCCATCATTTTGACCTAGCCTGCCATGCCAGCTCCTGCCCTCGACTCAGGTCTCACCCTATTTACTGCTTCTTAGTGCCAAGCTATAACACAAATCAATGCTTTCCGGAGAGGACCAGAAAGATGTTTTAACTTTTATTAGCGCAGTTTCTCGTGCTGCAGGGCTCAAGTTCTTGACACAAAATGTGGCTGCCAGAACCCAGCAAATGGAGTCATACGGCAGATGTATACAGCTTGACTTGAACAAAGTATTTAGCGTCAACAGTAAATCCTTTTCAATATATTTGAGTTAGATGTTTTAAATGTTTCAAATGTCTGCATTGACTTCCAGAAACTCTGATATTGGGCAGTGAATCTAATTGTTCATTAAATATCATGGTTTGACTGGATTGTGTGTCTCCATGGTGCATTTATAGAGGAAATTGTATTGTCTTTGTGATGGTTTATTGTGTTTGAATATTGTAATTCCTACTGAAATTATTGATGGCATTTAAGCAAAATCAAATGGTGTGCTGCAAATGGCCACTTCACACCGTATCACCATTTGATCTGTGTTTTTAATGAATGAATCAACAGATTGAAAACATGCTCATCTGGGATGCACATTGCCAAATTAATGATACTGAACAGGGTGTTAAACTCGCCCTCAACCCCATCTTTAGTAACACTGGGGCTTCATCATCAACACAGAAGTGGGGGAAAATATGCTTTAGTTGCAAATAGTCGATGAAATGGAAGAGCCCAGGTTCGATCCCTGATCTGTGCTGGATTTACTGATTAGTCAAAAAGTGCTACACTTTGCCCCAGTGTTATTGCCCTATGGTGAAAGGAAAGAACAAGCTTTACTTTGTATGGGTACCTTATCAAATCCTCTCAAGATGTTCCAAAGCGCATTACAACCAGAGTTACTTCTGAAGTGCAAACAATGCTGTTATGTAGACAAACGTGGCAACCAATTTGCTTACAAGGTCTCGCAAAGAATAAATACATTTTCCTAAAAAACGGTTTTGTTGGAGTTGGCTGATTAGAAAAATTCTAAGTCCAGTTTTAAATCCACAGAAAGCCAGACTACCAACTGAACCAAGCGAGCTAAAATAGTTCTAATTGCTGGCATAATTCTCACAGCAATGTTTTGAATATGTTTTATTGAATTCATTATGTTGTTCTAATGCTCTTTGGTGGGTTTATGGCTGTTGTAGGCATTCCTTCTGATTGGTGCATGAATCTGGACACTCTGAAGGAGAGTTTCCGTATTGCTAGCAGTTTCAACTGGTCTGATGTGGATCTCTCCCAGTTTCAAGGTAGGTTGCTGATAACGTGGAGCTGTGCTCCCTACCCGCTATGGCTTATTGGAACTCTCCAAGGTGCAGATTCCGGCTTCCTATAGGCAGAAGTAATAAAGTGAAGATGAGGCAGTTTAAAAGTAAAATGTAACCCAGAAGGTCTACAAAACTTTACAGGCCTCAAATGTTATAATTAAAGCACATGTTTGTGTGTGATTTAGGACATATTTTTGCTGAGGGAGGTTAAACCATTGCTATTCCTGCTACAATACCCTTGTACAATTTGGGAACTTTAGCCCTGAGCTGCAGAACAGAAATCTTTTTCAGTAAAGTCTCATTAACGGGTGTAATCCTGTGCAAGTTTGCATTTAGTTCTGGTCTCACTCAGATTTGGAAATGGTAGGTTTATTCTGTTTTTTCATGCCATGCTGACCACACATCCACAAACCAACCTGACCCTGTGCACACAACAAAAATTGGCTGATAGGCTTTTGTGCTCAATGTGTGGAGCTAGGTTAGGTATTAGTGTTATTTATTTTATTGACTTTTATTTTTTTAATTTTATTTGCTTTATCATTTTCTTTATGTTACAGTTAGTTTGGCCTTTTTTTAAGATACCTGCTTTGCCTGTCAGGCTGTGGACCCATTGGTTCTTTAGCCTCTTGTTTCCCTGGATTCTCTCCTTAACACTCTGTCATGCCTTTTATCCGCAGGTCTGATGGAGAGTATGAAACAGGCGGATCTCAATAACTGGTCACTCGATCCTGTTCAGTTTGCGGACTTGTGCTCTTCCCTAAACCAGTTCTTCACACAAACTGGTCTGATCCAGTCACAAGGGAACATGCCGCCCTCGGTTTGTCACAGCACAATGCATTCGCAGAAACCAAACCAGCACATCAGTACAGGTATAGACGGCAAACTGTAGAGCTAGTTATAGCTTTTAATTTGTCGATAAGGTATTCAAATAGGTGAAGCTTTAAAGATGAGTAATCTTTTGTTTGTTAGGCCATGGCAATTCAGAAAATTGTTGCTCAGCTTTAACCCCAAGAAAAAGTGCCAAGCAGGCCATTTTGTTTTTAAATTTATGTTTACCTTTTATAAGTTTTGATTTATTTTGAAAGGGCAGGGGAAACAGCCAACATTATTGTGCAAAGGGAAGGTGTTTGGTTTTATCTGCTTCTCAATCTTTCTTGTTACAAACGAAAAAAAAAGCTTTGTTTGTGTCTGGAGCCGAGTCAAATTGATAACACTATCAGTTTGCACAATGTGCCCTGGGCTGTCTGTGTGAAACGCACCAGGTACCACCACATATAAAGGCTGTAATAATTTGAACAAGCCGCTTCTGTTCACCTCCTGAAATCACCCCAAAAAAACCAATGGAGAGTTGTAGACAGACTTGGATGGGGAACAGAACCAAACTTGCAATAAAGGAGCCTGTTTTCAGCCTGGTTTTCATTTGATGATTTGCATTTATAATTGTGGCAAATCAATAAAAAGAGAACCGTCCAATCATGCACCGCACATCAGATTATTTGTTAACAAAGGAGTTTTGCAGCTTAGCTTGGTGACACTCTCCCTTATTCTCTAATTCCTAACCAACAATTTACATTTACAGCATTCTGCTTTTCAGGTTTAGCAGCTCCTAATTGCGCCTGTCTTTTGAAATTAACTGTTCCTTTTTTTTTACAGCTTCTCTGCTCCTTATTCTAAAGTTTATCAACATGCTGCTTAAATTTTGCAGGTTTCTCCAGTTCCTGATGATTACTTTTGCTTGCTTTCCTTGCACATTTTATTTTGCCTTTCTGTTCTACTCGAGATCTCCCTCTTTGCATTTGCAATACATAGACCTCTATGGCTTTCCCACTCTGCAGCCTATTGGTTACTAATTAAATTTGACATTTTTCTGCTTTCTGCCTACTACTAACTGGACTCTCTCATCACATCCACCTTCAGTTGCTGACTGCAGCTCTTTTCCATACTTTACTCACCATTTGAAGCCACGTTTCGTTTTGCAAGCATTGACTATTATTTCCTCTGCTCTACTAAACAGGATTGCAAAGTTCAAAATTAAGGACGTAGAAGCACCAGACAACAGGACCAGTCAGTAGTTAATAGATGCACTGATCGACGACAAAATTATAGCATGGTCCTGCTAATGTGTTACTAACTTTCCCGTTGGCTTATTTGATTGAAGCTGTAAATAGCTGTTTCATATCGACCAAGAAGGTCCCACTTCAGTCCTCAATGCTGATTTTGGTTGCCGCTAGTGGGCTATAATTAGCCTCAGCCCCCTGGAGTTAAAGGAGAGAAATTCTTTTGAGTTCTTCCTCCAAATCACTATCAAACATTTCCTACTCAGCCACCTACTATAACCATCAGAACTGAAGAGTCTGTATAGAGACTGAGTGAGGGCAGGATCAGGTAAGGGTATGACTCAATTGCAGAGCCCAGGGCCACACACACACACACAGAATGGGTATTCGAGCAAGGTAGGGGATGGTGACCAATATTTATTCGTTCTCCATTTTGTTTTCTATTGGTCTCTTGCTTTGTCTCCAGTCAAGAGATCTGGCAGAGATGCAACTCAATCTGAGTTCATTGTAACTATCTCTAATCACCTATAAGGAGAAGTGACCCTGAATTTCTCTCTCTCCCTGTGGAGCAACACAGGTCTTCACTCAGGGCGCCTCCACAATATAACTGTCTAGACAATAGAATATTTTTATGAACATCACAATGGACCTCCACTGTGCTGTGCCTCCACGCCATCCATTGTCTTAATTTCCAAAACAGCACTGAAGTCTGTTACACACTATTTCAGAATTAGTAAATGCAGCTGCTCCTTTATTAATGGGTTTGTATGCGGGTCTGAGGAACAAAATTGCCATGAGCTAACTGTAAATGTTTAAATTCTGAATATTTTAATATTAAATATATATACAGGACTGTCTGCATTAATAGATAAATGTTCAACTTGCGATTTGTTCTTCCCTCTGTTGAAGGCTCATTCCCTTACTGTTGGAATGTCTTCAGTTTGCTGAGATTTCCTTCTGTGACCTAATCATCGGTTTTACATGGCAGTGCCAGCAAGAACAACTTTAAATTCATGAAAATGTTCGTGTGCGAGTGCAAATAATCCATTTTGTTACATCAACTTGAGAGAAAAGGCTTGCAATCTTCTTCACAAATCTTACAAGCAAAAGAAATGGTGATGAGAATAGTACAGTGTAGTTAAATCTGTAGAATGAAAAGTCAGTACTGTACTCCAGTATAATTGATCAATAACATTCCCCTCCCCCCAGATTCAGTTTCAAAGAAGCTTTTTTTAATGATTGAATAGGGACTTCTTTCTGGGAAATGGAACACTTGTCATCTTTTTAACTCTAAAGTCAGGTATATCACCATCAAGCATACCACCAACAGGCTAAGTGCAAGCTCTATTTAGTCTGACCACAGGCAAATATGCTTGTAGCTGTAAGCTCAGCAGCATTCACCTTAATTTACCCCTACCAGTGTGGCATTCTTACGTTTGCCATGCTCGCAATCCTTGCAGCAAATGAGATGGACAATCCCGGCGTGGTTTAGGTGAGTTTTAGGTTATGGATCTGTCCAGTTGGGAGCCGGGTTGAGTCTGTCAAAGCTTAATCGCATAGAACCCTGAGAGCCAGCAGAAAGAGGAGATTTCATCCATCGGCAGGGGGGCAGATTCAAACCCTAGTCCAAAGCTAAAAGTGCAGTGTGCTCAGTTTTCTTGACATATTCCTGATATTTGTTTCTTATTCCAAATTTGAAATAATTAATGGATGATGGTGATGAGTAAAAGGTTTCTTCCTGCATCTCTAATGGACGTTTATGTAAACATCCTCAAATTTTGTATTGTATTAAAAACATCAACACTGGAGATGGATTGACTTGAATGCTGCACGCATTTGGCGCGAGTCATCGCATCCAAACATAACAGCAAAGGTGAAAAATAAGTCAGCGATGTTTCACACAAAGTGGAAGTAAATGGCCGAAAGATTTAATGTTAATTTGTCTCTCAAAATTACATCCATTTCTTATTTAGTTCTCTACATTTCCTCAGGTTGTTCTTTATTTGTGTGGGAAAAGACCAGATATGTTCATTTGGATTTGACAATAATGCTGGGTCTGGTTGTTTGACGCTATTAATGTTTATTTGCACTGAAGTGGTGATTTCTCACTCCTGCACCACTTTCTCACACAGGAAGCTTGTACATTGACTCCAGACAAAACCTTCCTGCTTCAATGATGGGGCCCCCTGGGTACCCCCATCTCCCACCTCTCAGTACCCCAGGACCAGCCATGACAGGTAATTGCCCCATATTAACTGCATATCCTGGGGCTGCCACTTCATTATTTTCTTCCCTCCTTTCTTTTCCCCTTTGACCTGCATGTTGCATGCATGTCTGGGATCCTGGGTGCACCTTACTTGCATGTTTCTGCCAGAGACTGGGAATGGTTAAAAATGAAAATAGTCTCACAGTCAACCTACTTTTGTAATGCATCCTTAAACAGGGCAGGCACTGGTGGGCATAGGACTTCTGAGGTATCATTTTGCTCATTGTCCATTCAGTAAGTGCCTTTACAGCATACCCCAGTTGATGACACTTGCCTCCAAGTCGGGATGTTGTTATTTCAAAATACTTCCCAATCTGTTGAATCTTTTTGGAGCGTCCTGAGGATGTATAAAAGAGCTGTATAAAAGCATGTTCCTTTGTTAATACAGCAGCTCCAGAATTACATGATCACAGATCCCTAGCTAATTCGTTTCAAGTTCCTGATTCAGTCTCCCCGTTAAAGTTTGTGGTTAGACTGCATTTGATAGCGCCCCAATTTAAAATTCATGAAAGTTGAAATCCCAAATGTAATTCAGTCAAACAGTAACCATTTTCCCCTCAACATCTCCTTTCTCTCATTTTGAGCAAAATTTTACCATGTACATGGAGCCCTGAACTAGCTGGTACCTCTGTCTATCTGCATGCAAATCTGTTTTGTTGCCAATGATTTATCAATGAAGAATACTTTTCAACCCAGGACTTTCATCCAAGGACTTGATGCGTTCCTCAACATGCTCAAAAACAGGAGGTTTACACGATAAGTGCTGGGGTGAAATGCACAGCTAGACACAGTAAGAAGTCTCACAACACCAGGTTAAAGTTCAACAGGTTTATTTGGTATCACAAACTTACGGAGTGCTGCTCCTTCATCAGGTCACCTGACGAAGGAGCAGTGCTCCGAAAGCTTGCGATAACAAATAAACCTGTTGGACTTTAAACTGGTGTCATGAGACTTCTTACTGTGCCCACCCCAGTCCAACGCCGGCAACTCCACATCACAGCTAAATACAGTTTGCACATTCTGCAAGGGAATGCAGAGGAATAGTTAAGCACTGTCATTTGCAAATAAGTTTCCTCGTGAGTAAGTTGATATAATGGGAAGAATTTGATTTTGTTTTGTATCGTTTTTACTATATGCATTTCCATTGTGCTACTTGCTTTAAGCAATGTATGAACAACTGAACAAGTTCCAAATGCCACCTTTTAAACCCTTCTGTCAACTGCAAGTATACTATCATAGGAATGCTGTGTCGGATGATCAGATAAAGCCTGCATTCGCATGAGCGCATTCTCAAAAATATATTTTGTTTTCTTGTACAGCAGCCCATGTGCCTTGGTTTTGGGAGTTTTACATGAATGGCTTTGTTGATAGCAGTACTGATATAACAAGCTCCCCTGTCTTTGGTTTATATCTCAGTCTGAAAATGATTGTTAGTTAGTGTCTTCCCCTACTAGAAGTGTGTATGGACATGTGATAAAGGCATCATTGAACAGTGAGATAATTCTCCCAACACTGATCATCTCAGGAAGAATGGACGCTAGTACTAAAGGGCAGCATGCATCCTTGAATCTCTGCCCATTCATGAATTCCCCTGCCGCCGCACCCCCCCCCCCCCCAAAAAAAAGCAATTCTATTATTTAACCTATTGTCCTAATTTTTAAAAAGTGGTGTGTTATGTTGAAATGTTTTTGGGCTGGAAAACACAAGCGATGTGCGAGGCACATATTATATGCAACAATAGTATGGTTGGATAGAAGACTGAGTTGTTTTGTGATCGCATGGGCCTCAGAATGAATATATTTGTAAGGAGCATTTGGAATGCTGCACAGTTTTGCATATCACATTCCAAGAAGCATTTATGATGCTGGTTTGTTTTGATATGCGTTCAAAGTGGCGGACACAATCTGCCATCACTGCATTGTTCGAAGTCAGAATACAGACACACCAGTGTAAACATATTACCTGTCAAGTAACAGGGTAACACATTGTATTTCTTGTGTCAAATGCCTGCACACTCAGGTTTTGAAATATTGCAGCTTGGTTCAGATTCACCTTTCAAGGTTGAATCAGCATCTTCCAAAAATTCACAATTCTTGCATGAGTGCCAAAAAAATTCATATCTTGATATTTAATGGCAGTGCTTTCCTTGGACTACCCTGTTGGGCGGTCTTTGATTTTAAAGGTGCAGCTAGAATCTGGGCTAATGTTGGAAGCATGTGGTTTGGTCCTGATGTTAAAGTCCACTGATCACGGAAGGAGGAGACCAGAAACAAAATATAACAACCACCTCCACTTCTGTTCAGAAAGCCAACATACACGAATGACAAAAGCAAATGCAGATGCTGGAATCTGAAACCGAAAGAGAAAATGCTGGAAAATCTCAGCATGTTTGGCAGCGTCTGCAAGGAGAGAAAAGAGCTGACGTTTTGAATCCAGATTACCCTTTGTCAAAGCGAATGGCCTGCGTACTGATGTTCAGTTTGGATTCCGCCAGGGCCACTCAGCTTCTGATCTCACTACAGCCTTGGTTCAAACATATACAAAAGACCTCAACACCAGAGGTGAGGTGGGAGTGGCTGCTGTTGATATCAAGGCAGCATTTGACCCGCGTATGGCATCAAGAAGGCCTAGCAAAAGTGGATTCAATAGGAATAGGTTCGCTGATGGCACAATGTTCAGTGCCATTCTTGACTCCTCAGATATGAAAGCAGTCCATGTCCAAATGCAGCATGAACCGGACAATATCCAGGCTTAGGCTGACGAGTGCAAGTAACATTCATGCCACAAGTTCCAGGCAATGAACATCTCCAACAAGAGAGAATCTAACCATCATCTCATGACATTTAATGGCATTACTATTGCAGCATCCCTGCCATCAACATCCTGGGGGCTACCATTGACCAAAAACTGAACTGGACTAGCCATATTAACACTGGCTACAAGAGTAGGTCAAGGGCTAGGAATTCTACAACAAATAACTTATCCCTGACTCGCCAAAGCCTGTCTACCATCTAAAATGAATAAGTCAGGAGTGTGATGCAATAGTCTTTACTGGCCTAGAGGAGTGTAGCTCCAACAACACCCAAGAAACTTGGCATCACCCAGGACAAAGCAACCCACTTGATTGACACCCCACCCACAAACATTCACTCCTTCCACTACCGACGCAGAGTGACAGCAGTGTGTACCCTCTACAAGATGCACTGCAGAAACTCTCTACCAACCTCCTAAGCCAGCGTCTTCCAAACCCGTGGCCACGACCATCTAGAAGGACAAGGGCAGCAGACACAAGGGAACACCACCATCTAGAAGTTCGCCTTCAAGCCAAACACCATCCTGACTCAGAGCTATTTTTCGCCAATTCTTCACTGTTGCTGGGGCAAAATCCTGGAACTCCCTCCCTGACAGCATTGCGGGTATACCTATACCACATGATCTGGAATGGATCAAAAAGACAGCTCCAACCACTTTCTCGAGGGCAATATGAGATGTGCAATAAATGCTGCCGTAGCCAGTGATGCCCACATCCCAAGAACGTGTTTTCTTCTTCTTCTTCTAAATTTGGTTCCTCTTGCTGGTACCTTGGTGAAGCCAACAAATTTCACGCAGACATTTTCAACCACTCACTACTTCATAAAAGGTTAAGGCAGGGTTGTATGTCTCTCTGTTGCTGCTCATGCTGGCCTGCAACCAGCAGTAGGAAGTTCAAGAGTACATCAGTTTGGAAGTCTCTGGTTTCCATTTAATTTTTTCTCCAATTGGCATTTCACTGTATAGGAAATCATGAGTGTTAATACATATCTCATTGCTAAATTGTACATGGGAAACATTTTGTTTCTGCTGTGTGTTAAACTGTTCTGCAAATTTGCCATTCCCTTCGTTTTCTTGCCTCTCCATATTTTCCCCCACCTCTGAAAGTTTTAGTTTGCGCTGAACAGTGGCATTCGGAGTTCTCTGTTGCTTTAGCTTTGGCGTTGAATATTGGCAGTTATTTAACCAGCATCAAGGGCACAGTATAAATTAGGAAATATTGAGACCATGTAAGAAAAGTATGTCAATAGTCGGGGGTGATTTTAATGTGCTTATAGACTGGATTAATCAAATTGGCAAGGATAGCCTCAAGGGAATGTTCATTGAATGTATTAGGGATTGTTTCTTGGAGCAATATGTTGTGGAACCGAGCAGGCTAGTTTGGGTTTGGTGTTGAGTAATGAGGAGGGATTAATTAATGCTCTCGAATTTAAGGATCCTTTAGGAAAGTGTGGTCATAGCATGCTAGAATTTCGAATTCAGTTTGAGGGCAAGAAACAAGCCCCACACTAGCATTCTGGTATTAAACAAAGGTAATTACATAGGCATGAGGACAGATCTGGCCCAAGTAGATTGAGCAGGAAGACTAAAAGGTAGGACAGTTGATGATCAGTGGCAGATGTTTGAGATAGTCAATTCCTCCTAACCAAAATATATTCCAGAGAAGAAGAAAGATTGTGAGAGGGGGAAGAAACATCCATGGCTAAGCAAGGAAGTTAAAGATAACATAAAGACGAAAACTAAGGCATACCATATTGCAAAGGCCAGTGGCAGGCTGGAAGATTTGGGAAACTTTTAAAGATCAACAAAGGATTACTAAAAAAGTAATAAAAAGAACAAAGGTAAATTATGAAAGAAAACTAACACAAAATATAAAAAAGGATAGCAACACTTCTATAAGTATACAAAGGAGAAGAGAGTATCTAAAATGAATGTTGGCCCTTTGGAGGATGAGACTGGGGGTTAATAGTGGGGAACACAGAAATGGCAGAGATACTAAATGAGTATTTTGCTTCAGTTTTAAAGGACACTAGTTATCATCCCCATAGTAACATGTAATATAGAGATAATCGAAAGGAAAGAACTTGGAACAATCATCATCAATAGGGAAAAAGTACTAAAAAACTATTGGAATTGAAGGCAGACAAGAGCCCGGGACCTGATGGCCTCCTAGAGTCTTAAAGGAAGTGACAGAGGGGATAATGAATCCATTGGTTATAATATTCCAAAATTCCCTGGATGCAGGAAAGATTCAAATGGATTGGAAAAATGCTGATAAAACACCCTTATTCATAAAGGGAGGGAGATAGAAAGTAGGAAATTAACAGACCAATTAATTTAACATCTGCTGGTGGGAAATTGTTAGAATTCATTATTAAGGAAGTAATAGCAGGACATTGGGAAAGTCAATGCAATTCATCAGAGTCAGGGTGGTTTTATGAAGGGTGAATTATGTTTGACTAATTTGTTAGAGTTCTTTGAAGATGTAACAAGCCAAATGGATAATGGAGATCCTGTAGATGTGGTATATCTCAGAAGGCATTTGATAATGTACAGCACAGAAGGTTAATACACAAGGTAAGATCACAAGGGGTTAGGGATAATTTATTAGCTTGGATAGAGGACTGGCTAACCAATAGAAAACCGAGAGTTGGGATAAAACCGAGAGTTGGGTCTCTTTCTGGTTGGCAAGCCTGGAGTGAAACACTCTATCCTCAAACTAATGCCAAAATAGCAAATTGTTGGGGTCTCGTCTCACTTTATAATATACCTTGGGGTTTCTGATCTGGTATCCTAACACTTGGATGAGGGAAGTAACTGGACTATTGCCAAGTTTGCGGATGACACAAAAATAGATGGGTAGGCAAATGGTGAGGATGACACATGGTGAGTCTACTGAGGGATATAGACGGGTTACATGAGTGGGGCAAAAACCTGGCAGATGGAATATAATGCAGGGAAATGTGAAGCTATGCACTTTAGAAATGAATAGAAGAAATCCTACAGTGCAGAAACAGGCCATTTGGCCCATCGAGTCTGCACCGACCACAATCCCACCCAGGCCCTACCCCCATATCCCTACACATTTACCTGCTAATCCCTCTAACCTACACATCTCAGGACACTAAGGGGCAATTTTAGCATGGCCAATGAACCTAACCCGCACATCTTTGGACTGTGGGAGGAAACCGGAGCACCCGGAGGAAACCTATACAGACACGAGGAGAATGTGCAAACTCCACACAGACAGTGACCCAAGCCGGGAATCGAACCCAGGTCCCTGGAGCTGTGAAGCAGCAGTGCTAACCACTGTGCTACCGTGCCGCCCTTTGGTAGGAAAAATAAAGGAGCTGAATATTACTTAAATAGAGAAAGACCACAGAAAATTGCAAGCACAGAGAGAGTTTGGGGCCCTTGTGTATAAATTACAAAAAGCTAGCATGCAAGTTCAGCAGATAATGTGGAAAGGCAAGTGGAATGTTCTTTATTTCAAAGGGAATGGAGTATAGAAATATGGAAGTCTTGCTAAAACTAAACAAGGCACTAGATAGACCACAGTTGGAATAGTGTTAGTCCTCTTATTTAAGGAAAGTTGTACTGGCATTGGAAGCAGTCCAGAGAAGGTTCACTAGGTTGATCCTGGGTATGGAGGAATTTTCTTAGGAGGAGAGGTTGAGTGGTTGGGCCTGCTCTCATTGGAGTTTAGAAGAATGAGAGGCGACCTTATTGAGACAGATAGGATTCTCAGGGGGCTTGACAGGGTAGATGCTGAAAGGTTGTTTCTGCTTGTGGGAGACTCTGGGACCTGAGGGTATAATCTCAGAGAAAGGCGTGCCCTTTTAAGACTGGGATGAGGAGGAATTTCTTCCCTAAGGGTTGTGAACCTGTGGAATTCTTTACTGCAGAGTGCTGTAGAGGCTGGGTTGTTATGTATGTTCAATGCTGAGGTAGATTGCTAATCAGTAAGGGAATCGAGGGTTATGGGGATAAGGTGGGAAAGTGGAGTTGAGGATTATCAGATCAGTCAAATCATTGGCAGAGCTGACTTGATGGGCTGAATGGCCTACTTCTGCTCCTATATCTTATGGTCCAATTAGGCAAAGCCAGCATCTGCCCAAGTATTGAAAGAAAAGATGCCGTTTTTGTCAGGTTGCAAGCGTTAGTTTAGTTTGTCTGTGCTGAAGCAGCTTTCTACCTTAGTGCCTGCGTGCAATGATAAGAGATTAGCAGCAGAAAACCTTGTTGTTCAGGGCCATCCAACTGATTGATATAGTGTCACTGTGGACCAATATCCTGGCACACTATTGAACATCATCCATGGGGACCTGATGCAGCATCCACACGCACTTTCCAATTGAAGTTGCTGGATAGCAACTTGAAATCCCAAATCTCCCGCCTCGCCAAAGCCTAAAGCTAAAGCAGGTTGTTTAATTAAAAACATCTAGGTTTATTCCTGTATTACACACATGACTTTCCTATTTCCTGTCCTATATTAAACATTACAACGCGCCAATTAATCATCTCCTTGAATCGTTGGCATTAGGCTTAAGTCACCCTGCTCTACTTGTGAAAAAATAGCCTGTCATGATTCCCATATCAGTATTTGTCTGCTCAATGATTCTTCGGAGCACTAGGGTTGCACATTTGTCCAAGGTTTTAGCCACATTTTCATAAATACCACTCCACTTGAAGGAGCTTTGAAATCAACTATAAAAGACCCAACCTGCATCATTATTCCAGGCTGTTGGTTCATATCCACCACATTGTAAAAATGGTAGCACCAAAATCATCTCGACTAAGTCTACCAGTGGAATACTTAGGAATTGGTTAAAAGGAAGGCTTTTTTGGTCTTGTACCAGGCCCCAGTATTTCTCAGTGGTAGGTAGGCAGTACAAAGAACAATACAGCACAGGAACAGGTCCTTCGGCCCTCCAAGGCTGTGCCGCTCCCTGGTCCAAACTAGACCATTCTTTTGTATCCCTCCATTCCCACTCCATTCATATGGCTATCTAGATAAGTCTTTAACGTTCCCAGTGTGACCGCCTCCACCACCTTGCCTGGCAGCGCATTCCAGGCCCCCACCACCCTCTGTGTAAAATATGTCCTTCTGATATCCGTGTTAAACCCCCACCTTGAACCTATGACCCCTCGTGAACGTCACCACCGACCTGGGGAAAAGCTTCCCACCGTTCACCCTATCTATGCCTTTCATAATTTTATACACCTCTATTAAGTTTCCCCTCATCCTCTGTCTTTCCAGGGAGAACAACCCCAGTTTACCCAATCTCTCCTCATAACTAAGCCCCTCCATACCAGGCAACATCCTGGTAAACCTCCTCTGTACTCTCTCCAAAGCCTCCACGTCCTTCTGGTAGTGTGGCGACCAGAACTGGACGCAGTATTCCAAATGCGGCCGAACCAGTACTAGAATGGTGGCTTACAACTTGGCCCTGGCATAGTTGAGTCCCATGCTACTTCAAATGGATTGGTGCTCCTGGCAGTGTGTGGCGCATCCTTGGATGGTTTTGTCAATTTGGCTTTATGGACATTGAAATAATGGTAATTTCTCAACCATTATTCTCATGATTATCTGGGAATATGTAAATGGAATGCTTGTGGTGACCGTTTTTGCCCTGTCGGGATCTTGAAGTTAAATTGCAGCTTTTTTGTAAGTTCCCAGGCTAGTGTTATCCTGTTTCAATATGTTTCTTCTCACTTTGCTGCACTGCAAAACTGATGAGCAGTGACCAGCTGGAAATAATCTAAATTTACCAGTTAAAAGTCATTTTAATTAATTGACGCGTTGTAATGTTGTCATTTAGGTTAATTATAACAAAACTTAAATGTGTGCTGGATTTTGGCTAGAAACGTATTTGGTTTCATTTTAACAGCATTAATGTAGCAAACAACCCCAAATATTTCAAATTTCATTGCATGCTTGTATCATTCTCTCCTCCCAGACATCTGAAACCTCCAATATACTGTGTTAATTTCCTTTGGCTTACAGTGGGAAAATTAGGCATGCTTGGATGTATGTATTAAATTGGGTGCATGTGCAAAAGACAGACAATGTTAATACCAGTGCTTGTAAAAATTTTAGTTTCTACAGTGTGCCTTTCCAGAGATTTAGTGAAAAAGACCCAAGGGAGAGTATAGGAAATCTATTTTGCACTGACGATGGCTGAGGGATTACATGCCTAACCATAAACAGCGGTGGAAGTAGAATCAGTAATAGCTCTTAAAAAGAAAATGGGTAAGTTGTTGGTGCAGAATAGGGTATGGACAGGAGTGGACAGCTTCTGATGCCATGTCACTTGCTCGGGATGGATGATTGTTGTCTGTTGCAGTAACCTTCCTGATGCATTCTTCCCAAAACTAGAGCTCCAGGATCAGGGGTGCAATTTGATGTTTAATATTGTATAGCTGCAGTTAACATTGTTCCACTGCTGAGTTCAGTACTTGAGCTTTGAGTTTAAAGCTTCATCTAAATTGGCCCACCCACAGTTACAGCTGGCCTGGGTGCCCAATGCAAGTTGAAGATTCTGTAAAATCTCCAGTAGCAAACCAGATTCATTGCTTAAAATGAATGCTAATTTATTAAAGCAGCTTTGGTGTCTGTTGTAAGTAAATCCATTGCCAAAGTCTGTGGCTTGGATTGGGATTGGAGGTTTGTTTTACCTATTGTGAACAGTTGTTTATCTTCAGCCCAACTGTATAAATCCCTCCTCACCTTTCGTCACAACATCGAGTGTCTACTTCATGGATTTTACATGGTTTATTACACACGCAGAACACTCTTCATTGCTAGTCTGTCGTTTCATTTTCTAATCAAATACTGTAACTTTTGTTTTTGTTTATGCTCAGCAGGGCACCATGCAGGAATGAACCAGCAGCACATGATGTCACCTTCCAGCTTCCAAATGCACAGACCGATGTCTCAACACCACAACCCTGCAGATGACATCCAGGACGATTTCGACTGGGATTCCATTGTCTAACTTTTCTTCCTAAGGACAAGCCTGTCGGAAGCCCTTTCTGTCAGTGTGACTCAGATGTTCTTTTAGCTTCTTGCTTACTTGTGTCGGCCGATGCTGGCCACAATCGCTGGACTGCTGCCTGGACACAGCCCCACCGTGACTGTGCTAGAGAGCTGTACTTTCGGGGGGGGGAAAAAAAACACGCCTTCTGCTTGCAGTCACTACAGAAATGTGGAGTTACCCGTCGGCCGCTCAGCGGTGGAGCAGTGGTAACAAGCAATGAAGCATTTTCTAATTCTGAACAGAATTTTCTTTTGTTTTTGTTTCTTTTTTTAAACCGAAGGGACGTGTTGAGGGTTGGCATCTGAGCAATGCTCATCCAAAGTGACGTGGCTTGACTACAATCTGAGGTTGCATAGGATGGTACTATTCAGTGCAGAGTTTCTCTCCTGTGCGTGGCTCCATTTGGGGGTACGCCCCGATAGGAGGGAACAAACACGAATAGGGATCAAGGAAGCTGGCTTCTCGATGGCCTTTCCTGGAGTAGGCCAGGAATGCAGTCATGAGCTGGGAGGGAAATCTTTTACAAAGTGAGTTTCTTTTGAGAGAATTTTGTCTATATATGGTGCTGCAAAAAAACCTCAAGTTTGTGTTGAAAATCCAGTTGCTGTAACAGGATTAGTATTGGAGTCAATACTAGGGTACCTGGGGGAAAGTTTTCTACCGCTCCAAAGATTGCATTGCTACAGCTTGCGTTAACTTTGGAATCCCCGGCTTTTGTGCACACAACACCAGCTTCCAAGTCTGAACTGTTGGGAATCTTCCCAGAAATCCTGCCAGGACGCTTGTTAATAAAGCTACTACATCTCAAGAAGGTAGCACTATATTTGGGGTTTGCGAGTATCATGCACCAAGTGTTGACGTGGTATTGGTTAGTACCCCTGAGGTAAATGTAGTTTGGTGATGAGAAAAGCAGTCTGTCTCTCTCATTGAGTGGTAGTGGCGGTAATCGAGAGAAATCTCCCAAGGCAAACATTGAGCAAGTTCTGCTGAGTTTGTGGTCTCCCAAGTTGTACACGTGCTAAAATGCAAGGGAATGGAGCACAGACTGCAGAACGTGGGAGTGGTGAGATATTGTAAAATGTTGACCATTACCTTTTGCTTAACCAAAAGTTATGTGATCACAGTAGGAGCTAATCTGGTTACTGCCTTTCTCTCTCCTGCTAGCCATGGTGAAAAAGGCCGCAATGCGACATATCCCTTCGAGGGATGCTGCAGAGGAAGCATGTTAACCAATGCTGCATTTGTCAGCTATGCATGTTTAGTGATGGATAAATGAGAGTTCATTATAGAAATCCCAGTCTGCTTTTAATACTTGTGTTGCATCTTTTTTCACTTTTTTTGATTTAAAAAAAAAAATTAATTGGCATTGAGTGGAGTTTTTGAATATGCACTTTCTGGAGCAGTGCCTACTTGATTATTCCCGCTCTTTTTAAAACAAAAAACATTTATTCACTCCTTCAGTAGTGGTTTCAGATTGCTGATATATGTGGATGCACCACCTTTTTCAGTGTTTACAATTTAAATTGTGATTCGCGTTAAACCTCTGCTTGTAATACAAACGGGGCTCTAAATACCCCTTAATGAGTCGTTGGAGGGTCCTTCCTAGCAGAACACTTGTTTTTACTGATGCACGGTGTCCTCTTCCAATTTATCTTTCCTTCCTGTTACCTCATTTGCATTTGGGATTCAAGTTAAGTCAGTGGTTCAGTGTGTTTTTACTAGCTGTCACTCGATGCTCCTGGGATATTCTTGTGGCTGTCCAGTAACAGAAATCAGACACTGCAAGATTTTAACTTAATAAATCTCCACATATCTAACGGGATGCAGTTCACAAATACTTGTGCAGTGAAGATCTGACCACGAAGTTTTAGGCCACTATCACTGAACGTAACAATTTTTTGCCCCAACTCAAAAGTGTCAGATTGCACGCCTTTTCATGTATATCACGGAGCAAGGATTTAACTTGAGCCGTGAATGTTTCCTTCAATCTTAAGGTTTTCCTTTTATAAGACTCCATGGAACTGAAGCTGAAAAAGAAATTGTAGCATTTAACAGCACTTTCCAAGTTTAAAATTATGAATTCTGAACAATCTTTGCAGCTGTGGCCTAACAAAGAAAGGGCTGCAGCCGAATTGTCCCCCACAGTAAAATAAACCATGCGGTTATTTGTGCTGCTCGATCTAAGGGAGTTGTCAGGGTGCTGATTTTTGATTTTGTGTGCTTTCTTGCTATTTCTGTACTCTCTGTCTTGTTCTGTTTCCTAAGCCTCTTATTTAAAATTGTTTCAGTATTCTCTGTGTCTCTCTTGTTTCTTTTTTTCTTGAGAACAATTTGTGGCTCCTGGTTTGTTGTACAGGGCAGTTCTGCAAACATGTCTTTTGGCTCTCGCTTCAGCTTCACCAGCATTCGCCTGCTGCTTTTCACCTTCATTCTTTCAATCCCATACCAGTGGCAAGGAAGAGAGGGCTTTTACAAAGAGGAACGTTACTGTACAACTCGAGGGCTAGACATGGGATTTTTACCTGATTAACCCTCTTGCTGGTGTTAACCGACCAGCTTGAGGGGGGGGGGGGGGTTGCATTGTTCTGTGCGACGATCTGTAAGTGAAATGCACACACAAGTTTTTGAATTCAGTCAAGGCTTTTATGACCGCTAACTAACTAGTAGTTTGCTGTCCACAGATTTCTATCTTGTGTAGGTCAGGAATGTGTCAGAGTTATATAATCAAGCTTCATCAGTTATGATTGCTTAAAGGCCTAACCCCTCCCCATGTGGCTGCTAGATTAGCAGAAAGAACACCGGAAACTAGAATGCCAGATAGGCACAGCAAATACGTCAGAATCTGAAAGTGAAAAAATAGGTCAATGCTCCACTTGTCATCTTTTACCAACTCCCTGATGGAGACTCTCATCTCACGCTGTTCTGAAGGATTATCCCGCTCAGCCTGTCCTTCTGCTCCACGTGCTGACCCTTCGCAGACATCACTACTTTTTACTTAATTCTTGTCATGAAGTAAGCCAAGCAGTTTGATCATTAATCAAAGATGTGGAATAAATACATTTCCGTGAACTCGTGCAGCACTGTGGACTAGTTGGTTTATCTTTAGTTGTGGGCTGGACTGCTTCTGAGAGTACTGACGATTAAAGTGCAGTTCCACTGCCACAGCAGCCCTCTGGAATGTTATCAAATTGGATACCACCTCTGAATTAAGGTGCTGAGAGTTGGCAGGCTATCTACCAATGGGGCCATCAGAGCTGACCCTGATATCACCTCTCACAATGGGTAGGATTTTCTGGCTGCACTTACCTGAGGTCAGCAAACCTTTGCATGGTCCTGTCCTGCCCACTACGATTCCCCTGGAGAGCGGGACAGGAAGATTCTGCCCAATGTCTCTGCGCACACGCTCTCAATCTCTCTGCGCTCACACTCGCGCTCCCACACTCGCTCACTCATTCTCTCACTCTCGCGCTCTCACGCATACACACACTCTCTCACACTCGCTCTCCCACACTCTCGCTTTCCCACAAGCACACTCTCATTCTCTCATTCTCACTCTCGCTCACAAACACACACTCTCTCGTACTCCCTCTCTCCCACACACACTTTGCTACAGAGGTCACTGGACAGTGAGCAAGAGCAGAGACTTTGGATGATTCTTTTTTTCTTAATAGCCTCTCCCTCCAAGGGGAGCTGAGACCAATTGTATGATCCTGACTGCTGCCCTACAACCATCAGCACAGGCTAGGGGGTTGGGGTGGGGCCGGGGGGGGGAGATTTGTGTAAAACTGAGCCAATTATCAAGTCCAACTGCAACACATAATCCAAAAAAAATAGCATTTGAACCCCAAATGGATTTGTGCCAATACTTGGAGATTCCAGTGAAGGGCAAAACAGACTGGGATGAAATTGCCAGAACTGTGTAAAATCTGCTGTGGCATAGCAAGATAATGCTGAAATGGGAGGTCGGCTGGTGCACTTTTTGTATTTAAAGTCAATGAAGTTTCCGGGGAAAACAATTGATGTAAACGTTTGCATTGCAAAGGTCAATAGAGATCTCCCTTTGTGCTAATATATAAGCTAAATTTATGGTATTAAAAATGTATTGCACAAAACTGGCATTCATCCCTTCCTTTATGCTGCTTGGTCTTGTTCCCTGTATTGTCAAGTTTTAGTTTCCATTTTAATTACTTTCATGTAAAGCTAATACTTTACAAAAGAGGATGAAAAGATTAGTGAAGAAGTTATTGTACCTTCAACAGGGAGACCATGTGTAGGGGCTGAAACTTGAACCCTAGCTTCCAGGAAATGGGAATTTCTTTTCACAGTTGACTCTCAAAACAAAATCCTTTGCCAAAGATTCCGAGCTCCGTTCTGGTTTCCAGATGAATCTAGGTTGGAACATTGATGCGCAGCTCACCACAGAATTTAGTAATAGCTGTTATCTTGGATAAGTCAAAATTCCGATCAACTGTTGTATATATTAATATGCCCAAAATGCACCACCTGTTGATGGGCTGTATATCGCAGCCCCAGCCTTTGGTAGAATAATGCAACAAATGGGGTTCAATCCTTGGAGGGGTTGTGTTTGTGAGTGCACTATTGAAAAGTAAAGGCGCTGTGGTTAATTGCCAGAAGTTTGACCCTTATTATTTAATATTTGTATATAATGTAGACAGAAAATTCTTTTTTTTTGCAGATTTTGCATCTGATCTTTTTGAAAGTTGAATAGTTGAGAATGTTTTGCATGACAATGGGAGAGGTATGGGCAGGCACAAGGTTAAATCCACCGACAAATTGTTGTTGAACTTCTTGTGAAGTTTTCGCCCACCTAAAATAAATTGCCTAATTTATAGAGCGCATGCATAAACACACTCAATGAAATGTTTGCCCTTTATTTTCCTGAAGGCTATGTATATTTTCGAAACCAGATATTGAATGTAAATGCCTGAATTTGGAGGGATTTTAGTTATAACGTGATGTTCTGTGGCCAGAATCTTGTTCACTGTTCCTGTAAATTGAGGGTCTGGATTATAGTGGGTTTTCAGGTCTCAGCTAGCACTGGGTGCGGTGACTACGGCTCACTGTGCAGGCTTGTTCAAGATATTTTCTCAGCTGCTCTTTCTCCCATGAGTGAGGCCAAACTTAATTAAATCTCAAGCACAAGTTCGTGGCTGCTTACCCTAGACTTGGAATAGAAATTGCATTTGTTTATACAGGGGTGGTAAAAGTCCTGTCACTGTGAGATAGACCCGTGCTATTTTAAGGATATCTTTCTGAAGCGAGGATGAGTTAATGACTAGTTATTTGAACATAATTTGAACATTCGTTGGTTGGTCCCTATCATTCTCCTGCCTCTTCATACTCTCATTTCAAACTCCACAATCTAAACTTTGGCTCTGACACTCATTTCCCCCTTCCCCACCCCCAATTTCCAGTATGCAGCACTGCAAAACCAAATCTCTTGGCTCTCAATTCCTACTTGTAGCTGTCTAAACTCTGCACTGCCTGACACTCTTACTCAGCTGCTCCTTTGCCCTCACCTGGTGAAGGCCCTTGTGCCGTAGGTGTCGCTGAATGGCATAAATGGGCCTTTGTAGTTTCTAAGACGTTAGCTGTCTGTCTTATGGAAGAAGTTAGTTTCTTAAGTAATGTTCAGAATTTCAGACTCTCAGTGAGAAAAACATGGAACACATGTAACCTCTCCCACCTCTGTGCAAGGTTGCACTTTAAGAGTTTTAACAACACCAGGTTAAAGTCCAACAGGTTTATTTGGTAGCAAATACCATTTAACCTGGTGTTGTTAAAACTCTTACTGTGTTTACCCCAGTCCAATGCTGGCATCTCCACACCAAGGTTGCACTTGCCATGTATAAGAGTGCACCACTGTGTTTCTTGCCCGAGTTCTTGATTTCTACGCGATGGGAACAGTTTTTTAAAAGAGGAAGACTCCACACACCTACCTGTTTTTGTAGAGTGCTAGTAGCCTGGGCTATTTGTTGGAAGTAATGCCATTTTTTTTTTTCTGGGCAAGCTTACAGAATCGGTGTGACAGAAGTCTCAGCAGCCGATCTCGATGGGGGCAGTCGACTTGGGTTTCCCCTTCTCCCTAACTCCACACCTCCACACCTGTACTCTTGTGGGCCTGCAAAGCAGTCTGGAACTTCAACCCATTAGATGTGTTTAGCCAGCTTTGTTTCATTTGGGAGATGGGAGGGGACATTGGGTAGTGCCTGAATTTTAATTGTAAGAGTCATGTCATTGACTGGATCCATTGTTTACAAAGATTGGCACACTTTAAAGCCCCACTTACTTTGTGTCATTTTTGAATAATACTGCATTAAAATGACCAATAAGTTGTGAATGTTTTTTAAAAAGTATATATATATATTTTTGAAATTTCGCTTCTAATGGTTGGGGCGGGGGGGGGACTCTAGCTTAACCTGAATGCTGCTAGATTGTGAAACCCTTCCTCTATTTTTAAGCAAATGAAAGATGTAGAAATTCCCAAGATCTAGCAGTGCAAAAGTCTGTGCGAGAGAAATTTGATCAGTCATTATATCAGCGTGCTTGGGCCAGGGCATGTGGAAGCCACCAAAGTAAAGGGCTAAACCCCCCAACCCCCCCCCTCCCTCCTCTCTCCCCTTTCCATATATAACATACAGATATCCTTTTGGAAAGTAATCAAAAGTGTTTTGCAGTCTGCACTGTTAGGAACTTTTTTATGTAGGTAGCATTGAGTTCTTGCTGTTTTAAAAAAAAATGCAAATAGTTTCACACAAAAAATATAGATAGAGAATCATCTAAATAACAGAAGGTGGCAGCACATATTTAAGATAAATTTTAAAGCTGCACTATTTGACAGGCCTGCCATAATGGGCAGCCCTACTTTGTTATACAGTATGTAGGAATATAAATATTACTGACCACCTTTAAAAGGTGCATTCTATTTTTAATTAAATATAAATAATCACTGAAATTGAAAAAAGATACAGATATATAAATAAAATATATATATATATATGTAGGTTAACCTATATCCTTTAAAAGAAAACATTAAATTGACTGTCGATGCCTATTCAGCCTCCCCTTGGTGAGTAGTGAAAAGCAATGCAGCACTGTGGTTAGAGGACAGCAGTAGTATCAAAGGCAAGTACGTATGCTTGATTATATACCGGCAAAGTTTCGAATCCTGTTACTGGGACTTGCTCGCCTCTGGGGGAGAGTTCAGCCACTTCACAAAATAGGCAACCAGATGGATTGACAGATAATGATGAAAGGGGGTGGGGGGGGTAAACATTTAGGGTTGGTTGCCAAGCCATGACAGAGCACAATGTGGTGGCGTCTGGGCCATTGGCGGGGAGGAGGGGGGGGGGGGGGGTAGGGGGGCGGGGAACCCAGGAGCAAATTATAAATTTAAAGACAGTAACTGCTTTCAGACTTGGAATAATTGAAGATTTATGGGCTGGGAGAGCCAAACTGCACGAAAGCCATTGGAAGTAATGGCTTGAATGCAGGCATGGCGAGAGGCTACAAATGTTCACTTTCACAGAACAATGAAGTAAATTTTAAAGAAAGCATTTGTTATATTTGCCATAAGCAGTCGGTAGAATCACTACATTAGTGATTCCTGCTGCTGTCAAGTAGCACAGCTTTTAACAAGCAGCGAGGCGGTTGCTGGAGAAGGAACGTTTGTGCTGTGCTTGAGCTCAAGTTAAGTACACTTCAAAAAATAGTTCACTTACAGTGCAGTGGATATGGGATCTCGCACCATTGGTTGGAGCGGGGCCCCACTTATCACCATCCACTTTGTACTCGAGTTGAACCTTTTAGACGGTATTAGCAAAGTTGGATTCCTTTGTTCCAAAAATCCTGATGAATAATTTCTGTTTGTACCCTGTTGACCAGTTGTATATTTAAATAGTGGAAAACAAAACACACCTTTATTGGTTGGAAGTAAATAATTCAGTTTGGAATCAGCTTGGTGTCCAAGACATGCTGGAATCCCGCAGCAGTTTGTATTGTGACGACAGAGGGATCACCAGCCCTCCGAGGATCATCATTTTTTTCTTCTCACTCCTGTTTATTGTAAACGTATTTTTTTTTTAATTGGTATCATTCTTGACAGCGATGGAACAGATTCTTGTAAAAGCAAAAACTAGAGCAATTACAATTTTTGATTTTTCCTAATTACATAGACCTGGGTGACAAGTGTTTTCTTCATGAGGTTTTCTTGGAACAGGAGTCTAAAAACCCTTTGGAAATGGCTTATCTCTCTTTGTATACACTGCCATTGTCTTAATGTGATCACTTCCTACAGTATATGTTTTGCAGTAAAGAGGACACCTTGGCAGTTTCTGAACACAGGCTACAAGCAGGAGGAAGAACAACCTCTTTCTAACATAACAAAAGCAGTACTGGCTTTTGTGGCACATTTTAAACAAAAAAAAGAATAAAAAAGTGTTGTGGTGTTCATGTGCTTAATTGTAAATATATTGTTTGTCTTTGAAATTGTCCTTTTATTTTCTCGGGTGGGAAGGGGGACAGGGAAGAGACCAGGGTTTTATTCTATAAAGGAATACAGAGTATTTTGATATTGTGCATTCCAAGGGTGATGTGTACATATCTATGATGTATATAGTGATGAAATCATTATCATTTTGTGTGACACCAGCTCTTCTCTGTACTGCTGTTTTACAGTCAGTGTTTCAGTGTTTGTATTTTTTGTTACTGCACGTTTTATTAATCCTAGCTAAAACAGAAATGCACAACTATCCTTTGTATGAGTTTACTGCTGTAAAATACTACCAAATGTCATTAGTCGTTGCTGCCAGTCGTGATATGCATGGATGGCACTTATAATAAATGCTGTAGCTTCAGTGATGCGTTAAAGGGCTTCTCTTTTAATGAGGTGTGTCTGTAGTCAAAGTCGCAACAGCAGAAAACTGTGTGTGTACAGAACTAACTGCATATGAACTGTGCGTGTGTATAATTTATATGTCGGACTTATCACAAGAGCCGAGTGAATTCAGGACTGTCTATAGAGTTGTTACAGGACAACTTGTATTTAAATGGTGTCCCTGACCTGCAAGAACATCAATCACTCACTTTACAAAAATCAGTGATTAGCAAGAAAATACAAGGAGGGAAATCAAAGGTTATGGTCACGATTCATTTTGAAGATGAGTGAATTGTTTTTTGAAGAGGGCAGAGAAGGGCACAGGGTGAAACTTTGACCTACCCATGGTGGAAGGGATGCAGAGGGAAATTAGCCAAGTTTGAGGAACAGATGATATGCCCAGTGGTTTAAAAGTCTATTTATCAGTCACAAGTAGGCTTACATTCACAGTGCAATGAAGTTGCTGTGAAAATCCCCTAGTTGTAGTAGACATTTGCAAAACTGGGAATTATTTAGAAATGGGGACAATGACCTTGTAGTCAATTCAGCCAAACACGGGGAAATAGCAAACTGGCTTAGGGTGGAGGCTTATAGATGTATGAGAATTCATGCCAGGAAAATTCAACTTGCAATGTCCTAATTCAGCTGAAGTTTTATAAAGGGTGCAGAGCATTGTAGACATCAGTCAAGATACTGAAGGAATGGGTGAGGATCAGCTGCAAGGAGTCTTTCACGAGTTTTGTCTATAAGCAGGACCAGTTATCACAATGACTGTGTAAGACTCTCGGCTGTAAAGGCTGTGTGCATGTGTGAAGGAGTCACTAACACCATGACTCTGCATTTGTATGTGTTTCTGTAAAGGGCTCACTGTGCAGACTGTGCGCGCAGAGCCCACTAATGTGCATTCATGCTGTGTGCACTTGCATGTGGGTTTCAGCATCTCCCACTAATACAGTAGCAATAATATTCAATAAAACTGACATGATCAACAGTGGCTCGCTCTGGGGTGGGATGGGGGTGGAAATGAAAGTGTAAATATCCCAACAGAATCCTAACAATAGTTTTGTAATATTTAAAAGAAAAGCTCAGAAGCATAACAGTGAATTCTGACCTCCTGTATTTCATAGAAGATGTGCCTTGCTCACAGACTAGGAGCCATAGCGATATTTGGTTTCTAAACAAAATTAGAAAATGCTGGAAAATCTCAGCAGGTCTGACAGCACCTGTGGAGAGAGAATAGAGCCAACGTTTCGATTCAGGATGACCCATCGTCAGAGCTTTAGTTTCTAAAATCTTTCTTCCCGCTCCTGAAGACCGTCAATCTTTTTGGCAAAACAATTAAACTAAATCAAATGAACTGAGGGATAAATCAAAAGGGGCAGTCCCCAAAAAGAAGGGAACCGCCCGAAACAAAAGACAAAGTAGAAAGGAAACTTAAAACATCAAACTAAAATGTGATTAAAGGGGTCAATAATACACCCCAGCCCCTGCGGTGTCCAGCGAGCACTGAAGGCCTCGACAGTGCCCATGGACACCACATGCTCCCTCTCCAGGGACACCCGGCCGCAAATGTAGCCACGATTTTTAAAATATATATATATTTATCTGTATTTTTAAACTGAAGACTGTCAATGCTTGCTCTTTCGCAAACAGCACATGCCTGGCTCCAAATAACTAAATCTGAGAGACTGGGCAGTGGATGTTGGAGGATATATGTGAAAAACATGATCCAGTGCTCCCCAGTGGGTGAGCAGCTGTCCCTGCATTCTCGGGGGTTGTTCCTTATTTGGACTGTCCCATGTCCCTTAAGGGATTATCCCTTATTACGCAGGCAACCTGTGGGAGTCTCCACTTGACTCCGATCACCAACACTACAGTACCCCAACCCATCCTGTTGGGTATTCCGACATTTAAAATATGCGCATTCCAGCTTGGGGGGGGCGGAGGGGTCACTAACTAGCAGTCAACTGCAGATACTCTGGCAGAAATCTTCCTCCCTCACCTGTTGTTATCCCAACTGAGAATGGATGTTCTCTGTTGTGGAAGGGAACTGGTTCCTACAATCCATTTCTAACAAGCTGCTGCTGTGGTGCATAGAAATCAGCGTCCTTGCTGCTTCTGTTCCTCAAATATTCTGGGCGGCACAGTTGTTAGCACTACTGCCTCAGAACATCAGGGACTTGGATTCGATTCCCGACTTGAGTCACTGTCTGTGTGGAGTTTGCACATTCTCCCCGTGTCTGCGTGGGTTTCCTCCGGGTGCTCCGGTTTCCTCCCATAGTCCAAAGATGTCCGGGTTAGGTGGATTGGCCATGCTAAATTGCTCCTTAGTGTCAGGAGGACTAGCTAGGATAAATACATGGGGTTATGGGGATAGGGCCTGGATGGAATTGTGGTTGGTACAGACTTGATGGGCTGAATGACAACCTCCTGCACTGTAGGGTTCTATCTATCTAGAAGTTTGCAGCTGAGTACTGAAGGATGACCGTGTTCTAGTCAGCAATGAGCCTTTCTTTTCGAGCACTGGGATCAGCATCCTCAGGTGGATAATAGCTTATTAGAGTCTGCGTTATTTTTTTCCCCAATTATCACTCGTGCTCCTCTTCAGGCACTGTCTTAGGCAGGGCTGCAGTGGCAAAGACGCTGGGCAGATCCTGTTGCCTCATCCAAGCAACCAATTTTTTTTATTCAAGAGCTTAGACAGAAAACTAGCCATGCTCAGAAGGAATTCCAACTGAGCCCGATCATCGCCACCACTCCTTCAGGTACCATGCCCTGACGGGACATGGAATTCCATTGGATTGATTGGCAAAATACCGCAGTGGTTTGCCGTTGCCATCTTCATTATGGCTGATCAGGAAACTCTCCCACTCTTACTGCCACCACTGGACATAGATGGATTTACAGGCTGATAACCTGTTTGACCACATTATGAACGCACCTTCCTTGGCCATCAAGCCTTGGATTGCGACTCAAACCTGGAGCTTCTGGCCCAGAGGTAGGGATGCTACCCACTGCGCCACAAGACATTCTGCCCTGTCAACGCCTTGCCCAATATCCAAAATTTGCCTGTCAGATGGAGTCACTGGTGAGGGATCGGGAATGGGAGCCTTTGCCAGCTTTTCGTTCTCTCTGCTCCGCCTGGGGAGGTTTACTGCCGTGCCCTATCCCTGTTCCAGCTGAGAGTGAATTTACTCGAGCCAGGGCAAAGCCTGGGGCCCTCTCGGAGTTTCACATCGCTATGTTTTATTGAGAATCTTCTTCATAATCATAGAATCCCTACAGTGCAGAAGGAGGCCATTCGACCCATCGAGTTTCCACTGACCACAATCCCAAATTTAGCAACCCCTCCTCCCATTGGCTGCTCTAGTTTGTGACTAATGTGTGAAAGCTGACTGGCTGTGTTAACATGCATGCATTAATTGTCTTCATGTTAAGATGTAGCTACATAGAAGATAGTAAATATGTGAAAAACTTGAAGTGGGGTTAAGCAGTTGAAGTGGGCGATGGATAAATATTTGAGACAGGATTTAGATGCATTATGATGAGCTTAGAGGCTGATAATTGGAAATGATTACTTCATTCTTCCATTAGAAAAAGTATCTCTAGTAGTTAAACAAATCATCTGAGCCTGTTCGACTTCCTTTTAGAGTTGGGGTGAATTTTATGTTTTTTTTTAACCAAGCTCAGCTGAAGGATTTTTTTTTAAACCTTACATCGAGATTTGCAATCCAAGTGATTGAGGAGATTTCTGGTCTCCTGAATTGTGTACGAGTCCATATGGCTGGCACAGTGGTTAGCACTGCTGCCTCACAAGCGCCGGGGACCTGGGTTCGATTCCCGGCTTGGGTCACTGTCTGTGTCGAGTTTGCACATTCTCCCTGTGTCTGTGTGGGTTTCCTCCCGAGTGCTCCGGTTTCCTCCCACAGTCCGAAAGATGTGCTGGTTAGGGTGCATTGACCTGAACAGGCGGCGGAGTGTGGCGACTAGGGGAATTTCACAGTAACTTCATTGTGGTGTTAATGTAAGCCTTACTTGTGACTAATAAATAAACTTTTTACTTTTAAAATATTCTCCAAAATCCAGAACCCCAGTAAGTGACTTGGATATCATGTATTTAGGCAAGTACACACCATCTAACTCTGATGGTGTGGAACCAAACATAGCAGTAGGGACAGACGCCTGGTGATTGAACTGGACAGAACATGTCTTTCTCAAGTATCCTTCTCCAATGTTGTTGAAGCTCCAGAGGCCATTTTGCATCATTAGATATAAAGCCACTATTTCTTCTGAAAAAATGCGCGGTATCACAAACGACCATTTCCAATGTTGTTTACTGAAACATTTGAGGGAAAGTTGCTAGATATTGTCTACATAACTTCATGCACAGCAAGGGAGCATGCAAAGTAACAAAGTAAATTTCACTTCACTCAATCTCATATCTGCACAGGAACAATGAATAAATCAAAGATTGTATCTTTCACACACTGGTTGATTTGGTTTTACACGACATATATTTCAGATTGCCAGCAAATGCCAACAATTTACCTCCTTTCTTCTAGCTGGTGAGTTGTGCCACAACCTGTTTGTAGAGGCCTGATATTCCTTCAGCCAGAGATCGGGGGGGAGAGGGGTGGGTGGGAGATTGGGGGGCGGAGAGGGGTGGGTGGGAGATTGGGGGGCGGAGAGGGGTGGGTGGGTGGGAGATTGGGGGGGGGTGGGTGGGAGATTGGGGGGGGGAGGGTGCGGGTGCTGATAAGACACTAATTTCAATACTAAAACTTAGCAAAATACCGCAGATGCTGCAAATCTGAAAGAGTGAAAAGTGCTCAGCAGGTCAGGCAGCATCATTGCAGAGAAAACAGAGTTAATGAGAGCAAGATGACTTTTCAGCAGAATTGAGGATAGGATTGGAAGGGAGCGGGAGGGGGTGGAAACGAAAAATAAAATGGATGTTCTGTGATAGGGTGGACAACAGGGGGCATTAAATAACAAAAAATATTTCACAATGCAACAGCCAAAGTGGGAATGGATATAGTAAAGAAATAAAGTTTGTGTTTAAATGAGGTGCAGATGGCTATTTAAAAACCATCTGAATGCAACATGGAAGGAATAAAGGAAGGAGCAAGAAGACAAACCCAGTAAAACGAAGAAAGAAACATGGAACAAGATGGAGGCAGAGGTTGTTGTCTTAAGTTGATGAACCCAATGTTGAGTCCAGAAGGCAGTAGAGGGCCTGGAACACTGTAGCAGGCCGTGGGCAGAGAGGTCAGCGGGGGAACAAGGTGGAGAATTAAAATAACAAGCCACAGTTAGCTTGGGGCCGTGCTTACAGATTGAACAGAGGTGTCCTGCAAAAAGATTCCCCCAGTCCCAGTCTGATTTTGTTCTCCCCACTGTAGAGGAGACCACATCATAAGCAGCAAATACTGTGTACTAAATAGAGAGCACAGTTAAATCTCAGTTTCATTTGGAAGGAGTGTTTGGGGTCTTGAACGGTGGGAAGAGAGGAGGGGAGGGACAGGTGTTGTATCTCCTGTGTGTGAGAAGATGACACTGACTCTCTCCCGGTAATGATTTGTCAATAAACCCAGTAACCTCCAATTTGGAGTGTGTTTACAAGACACCGTACGTATCCTGTCGCCTTTGAGATGAACGAGAGGCAATTGACTTGTTGTATCAGTTTGATGTCAAACTGTGAGCCGTAACATTTGACAGATTGGCCCATCTGGTTTCCGTGCAGTCATTCAATAGCCATGGGTCGTTGCTCAGCACTTTTCAATACTCTGCAGATTCACAGTTTCAAAATGCAGCCCTACATAGAATCTCCAGCTTGGGAGGAGGTCCGTTTGGGTGTTTATCTTCCACATAAAACCTCCTCCCACTATTCTTCATCTGATCTGTCCACATAACCTATTCCTTTCCCCTTTGTACCCTAACCCAGCTTCCCTCTAAATGTATCTGTTTTTTGGTTCCACTGCTCCATGTGGATTGAACAGAAAGTGACTCAAAAATCCTTTCCATCAAGAAAATACATTCAGAAATCCAGAAAGTTAGCCTCGTATATTTTTCTAATCTTTCATATGTGAAATGAAAATACCATCGGGATAAAAATATAAATACATCAAAATATTGGAACTCTGCGGCTTACCACAGATGGTTTCCTTTTTTTAACCTTTTTGGCACCACTAAGTATTGCCAAATGTTAGTCCTGCTGCAGTAAAATAAAGAGGGATAAACTGTTATGTTGTACTGCCAACCAGTGTATCTTGGAAGTTAAATATGTTGGAAGTTGCCAACTCAATGACCACAACAGGAGCACTGTCTCCCTCAGAGAAATGCATTAAATTTAGTGTTGTACCCAGAGACTTATTCGAGTTTCCAACAGGTGTTGCCTTACAGAAATGGATTCACTTCTTTTTTATTCATTCATAGGACATGGATGTCACTGGTTGGCCAGCATTTATTGCCCATCCCTAGTTGCCCAAAGGCAGTTGCGAGTGAACCACATTGCTGTGGCTCTGGAGTCACATGTAGGCCAAACCAGGTAACGACGGCAGATTTCCTTCCCTAAAGGACATTAGTGAACCAGATGGGCTTTTCCGACAATCGACAATGGCTTCATGGTCATCAGTAGATACTTAATTCCAGATTTTTTAAAAATTGAATTCAAATTCCACCATCTGCCGTGGCAGGATTCGAACCCGGGTCCTCAGAACATTAACCGAGTTTCTGGATTAATAGTCTAGTGCTAACTCCACTAGAAAATCCCCTCCCCTTACTTAAGCCGCTCCAGCTGGGTCTTCCAATTACCCAGTTGGCAAAGGTCGCTTGTAATGAAGCCATACAGACCAGATGGTGTCTGGTTTAATCATCAGTCAATGCAACACTGAATCTTCTGTATCCTTCAAGGGCAGAAGTCCCACTTCTCGACATTATCGTGTTACTGGGAAATGTGTGTTTAAAGTTTATTTATTAGTGTCACCCCCAGAGCAGTACCCTGGGTCTCTGGATTACTAGTCCAGCAACAATACCACTGCGCCACCGCCTCTCTCCTTGTCTGGCCTTCCTCTGGAGGATGATGTTAAACCTCCATTCCTCCTGGACCCGCTGCTTTCGGGCAGATTAACCTTTCACACTGACAGCTATATTTGGACAAATTGGCTTAAATCTCAAATCTTCATCTCAGGGAGACTTGTACATCTGATTTGTACAGCTGGCTGGTGTAGATACTCTTGCTTCTATAACCTCTCTGCCAAATATGTATTTTCCAATTGCACAGAATTGTACGGGCAGCACGGTGGCTCAGTGGTTAGCACTGCCGCCTCACAGTGCTAAGGATCCGGGTTCGATTCGGATCTTGGGTCACTGTCTGTGTAGAGTTTGCATGTTCTCCCCATGTCTGCGTGAGTTTCTTCCGGGTGCTCCGGTTTCCTCCCACAGCCCAAAGATGTGCGGGTTAGGTTGATTGGCCATGCTAAATTGCCCCTTAGTGTCAGCGGGATTAGCAAGGTAAATATGTGGGGTTTACGGGAATAGGGCCTGGGTGGGATTGTGGTCAGTGCAGACTCGATGGGCCGAATAGCCTTCTGCACTGTAGGGATTCTAGAAGCACCTAGACAACACTCGTAAAGCTCTTGCTACAAAGACTACGAAAAGGATGACATTAAGAACAGCTGCATTCCTGCTAAGGTCGTGCAGTTGTAAACGTGGCCACCATCTTTAAGGGGGAGCAATGTTCAGCAGCGCACATGCCTGGTCACCACACCCTGCAATTGCAAATGTTGCAGAGTAAAACTCGCTCATATAAAAAGAGGAAATCACATTTTGCAAAAGGGAAGTGGTTTCTTTATAATCTTTGCAGCCTCCCCGAGGTGTCTGATTTTCCCACTCCAGAATTTCCCTGTGATCCGGGTGTGTCACCGAGGGACAAGCCACAGAGCTGTAAATTGAATTGCGTCCATCACGGGGTGGATCTGACGCCTCCCCACCCCTCCCCATTCCCGGGATCTGCGGGGTTGCCGTGCCCTGATCGCCTGCCCACAGCAGGGTGCAGAGAGCAGCCTCATGACCTCCGGAACGGAATATTGAGGGGCGAGAGTTATAGCAAAGAGAATGGGTTTGAGAACTGCATCGCCAGGTGACCAGTTTGGATTCCCGGGAGGGAGAGGAATGAGAAGCAATCAGCAACAATAAGCTTAACCAATGAATACTGTTTAAAGTTTTGTTTGTTTTGTCGATTTTGAAAAACTATTCGATCGGGTTAACTAGATTAAACCCTTGACAGTGTTTAAAGTTTATTTATTAGTGTCACAAGTAGGCTTACATTCACACTGTAATGAAGTTGCTGTGAAAATCCCCTAGTCGCCACACTCTGGCGCCTGTTCGGGTAACACTGAGGGAGAATTTAAAATGGCCAATGCACCTAACCAGCACGTCTTTCAGACTGTGGGAGGAAACCGGAGCACCCGGAGGTGTGAACTGATATCAATTGGTCAAGTCTTTGGTCGCCATTATTGAATGGTTCTGTTGTGCAGTTTTTTTCTTTACAAAACCCAAAGCAGTACATAGGGACATAGAGACGTAGGAATTAGGAGCAGGAGTTGGCAAATTCAGCCCTTCGATCCTGCTCCGCCATTCAATCAGATCATGGCCGATCTCTCCCTGGTCTTTAACCCTTTTTAATATCAGAAATATATCCATCTCCTTCTTGAAACCATTCAATGATTCAGACTCCATCGGGCAGCGAGTTCCACAAATTCACCACCCTCTGTGAGAAGTAGTTCCTCCTCATCTCAGTTTTAAATCTACCGCCTTTCAACCTAAACCTGTGACCTCTTGTTTTGAGATTGCCCCATAAGAGGAATCATTTGGTCTACATTTACTCTAACGATCCCGTTTAGTATTTTATTTACCTCGATCAGTTCCCCTCTCATCCTTCTGAACTCCAGCGAGTATAAGGCCAAACTGTTTAATCTCGCCTCATACGTCAACCCTTTCATCTCCAGAAGTAGAAAGAGAGTTACAGGAATCCTTAATGATAAAATGACCAGGTGAGTGAGCAACTGGCCAGCAAAACGCCCATGAGTAAGCACAGTAACCCAGACAAGGAGACACGCCAAGAAACTTCATCATCAAACCAGCCGCAATCCAAAACTCCTGATTAAAAACAGTACACCTGTTCAACCCCACCGGTGAGCCACGCAAAAGAATAAAGAGTTAAATAAAAGCAAAATATTGCAGATGCTGGAAATCTGAAATAGAAACAGAAGATACTGGATAAACTCAGCAAGTCTGGCAGGATCTGTGGAAGAGAAACAGCGTTAATGTTTTGGATCTGAACGATCCTTCGACTGAACTGAAGCAAGGTAGAAATGTACAGAATTATAGATTTGGAAGGGGGGGGGGGGTGGAGGAGGTTGGGTAGAGTAGAAGACTGGGGTGGGTCGGGGCAAAGGAAATAGGGACACGTTTGTCCTGGACTTAAGAGCAAGGGGAGCGTTAATGGTGCCATTAGGGATGAAGAGTGCTAATCGGGGCAAAGGATGAGAGAGCAGAAAGTGTTAATGGACCAATTGAACAACCAGGGACAGGTGGCCAAGTGGGGGGAAGATGGGGTTGTGTTGGGGGCAGCCAGGAAGCTGAAAATCAATGGAAAACAAACCACAAAAGGGGAGGGGATGGTTTAAGATGGAGAGGGAAGTTTACTGTCGAACGTTGTTGAACTCGATGTTGAGTCCAGAAGGCTGTAACATGACTAATCGGAAGATGAGGTGATGTTCTTTCACTCTGCGCTGGGCTTCACTTGAGCATTGCGGCAGGTCCAGGACGGACATGTGGGCATGAGAGCAAGATGGTGAGTTAAAATGGCAAGCGACAGGAAGGTTGGGGTCATACTTGCCGATGGAGCGAAGATGTTCCGCAAAGTGGTTGCCCAGTCTGCGTCGAGTCTCCCCAATGTAGAGGAGACCAGTTGGGAGCAGCGAATACAGAAGGGCCATATTGGACTCGTAATGTTAACTCTGTTTCTCTCTCCACAGATGCTGAGTTTGTCCAGCATTTTCTGTCCTTATTTTATATAACGAGGGGGACACACAGGTTCAAGGTGAGGGGCAGGAGGTTTAGGGGGGATGTGAGGAAAAACTTTTTTACCCAGTGAGTGGTGACGGACTGGAATGGGCTGCCTGGGAGGGCGGTGGAGGCGGGTTGCCCCACATCCTTTAAAAATTATTTGGCAATCATAACATTCAGGGCTATGGGCAAAGTGCTGGCAGATGGGATTAGGTGAGAGGTCAGGTGTTTCTCGTGTGCCGGTGCAGAGCTGAGGGGCTGAAGGGCCTCTTCTGCACTTTATGAATCGATGATAAAAGAATAAAGATCCCATGTTACTGAAATTGAAATGAATGTTGTCAATCCAAACTAAAAACAGAAAATACTGAAATCACTCAGCAAGCCAGACGGTATCTGTGCAGTGATGAGCAGGAGGAGACGTTACAGGTCAGTGCCCCACTCTCAGAGGTGGAAAACTTTCGGGATGTATCAGTTTTTAAGCAGATAAGGACTGGTGTGGAGGGAATAACGAAAGGGAAGATTGGTGATAGGATGGAAGGCAGGCGAGATTAAATGACCAAAGGGATGATCAATTAAATTAAAATCTTGACTCAGTTCTTCAGAAAGAAGGAGAAATATTTCCCGGAGAAATTTACAAGCTGACAGGAGTTGCCTTGAAGAGTAATTGGAAACATTTTCTTTAAACTTCAGGAACCCTCAAGACAAATGATTGAAAGAATCTACCTGACCCACCAACCAAATTGATGTTGGTGTTATTTTACTTTCATTTCTGAAGGATTGTGTTTCTGAGAATGTGGCTCCGTGTCAATTTGCCCCAAGGGAATCAAGACAATCATATCTTTTTACAGGGTCTCTGACAGGGAGAAAGTCATGATGTGGAGATGCTGGCGTTGGGCTGGGGTAAACACAGTAAGAGTTTTAACAACACCAGGTTAAAGTCCAACAGGTTTATTTGGTAGCAAATGCCAGGGAGAAAGTCCCACAGTGTTTCACACAAGGAAAATAGACACAAGACCAAAGAGCAAGAGATGAGGAGAGGCGACCAAAAGCTTGGTCAAAGAGATGGGTTTAAAGGAAGGTTTTTGAAGAAACAAGAGTTGGAAAGGTTCAGGAAAGGAATTCCAGTGACTGAAGTGAAGGTGCGAGAGTCAAGGATGGGACGAGGATGGAAGATGCCAAAGTCACCTTGAGGACAAGATTCTCAAAATCAACCTCAGTGAATTCACACTTCATCCTGATTTGATTTGATTTATTATTGTCGCATGTATTGGGATATGGTGAAAAGTATTGTTTCTTGCACGCTATACAGACAAAACATACTGTTCATAGAGTACATAGGGGAGAAGGAAAGGAGATTTGATTTGATTTATTATTGTCACATGTATTGGGATACAGTGAAAAGTATTGTTTCTTGTGTGCTATGCAAACAAAGCATACCATTCATAGAGTACAAGGGGGAGGAGGAAAGGAGAGGGTGCAGAATGTAATGTTACAGTTATAGCTAGGGTGTAGAGAAAGGTCAGCTTAATATGAGGTAGGTCCATCCAAAAGTCAGTTGGTATGTGATCTTAATTTGAGGTAGGTCCATTCAAAAGTCTGACGGCAGCAGAGAAGAAGCTGTTCTTGAGTCGGTTGGTACGTGACCTCAGACTTTTGTATCTTTTTCCCGATGGAAGAAGGTGGAAGAGAGAATGTCCGGGATGCGTGGGGCCCTTAATTATGCTGGCTGCTTTTCCGAGGCAGCAGGAAGTGTAGACGGAGTCAATGGATGGGAGGCCGGTTTGCGCGATGGATTGGGCTACATTCACGACCTTTAGTAGTTCCTTGCGGTCTTGGACAGACCAGGAGCCATACCAAGCTGTGATACAACCAGAAAGAATGCTTTCTATGGTGCATCTGTAACATCTCATCTCACACTAATCTGAGATAGTGTGTGAAAATCATGTTCAGAATTTGCCAGTTCATGGAGAGGGCAGAGCTCTCCAGAGCCTTCAATTACTGAGGCCCTAAACTCTAGAAGTTTCTCTCTACATTTTGCAATCTTGTTTCCCTCCTTTAAGATGGTCCTTAAAACCAACCTCTGTGACTCTGTGCGGCACAGTGGTTAGCAACTGCCCAAGACTGCAAGGAACTAGAAAAGGTTGTGAATGTGGCCCAATCCATCACGCAAACCAGCCTCCCATCCATTGACTCTGTCTACACTTCCCGCTGACTTGGCAAAGCAGCCAGCATAATTAAGGACCCCACGGGGTACCCCGGACATTCTTTCTTCCACCTTCTTCCGTCGGGAAAAAGATACAAAAGTCTGAGTTATGTACCAACCGAATCAAGGAACAGCTTCTTCCCTGCTGCCGTCAGACTTTTGAATGGACTTACCTTGCGTTAAGTTGATCTTTCTCTACACCCTAGCTATGACTGTAACACTGCATTCTGCACTCTCTCCTTTCCTTCTCTATGGACGGTATGTTTTGTCTGTATAGCGCATAAGAAACAATACTTTTCACTGTATCCCAATACATGTGACAATAATAAATCAAATCAAATCAAACTGATGCCTCACAGCGCCAGAGACCTGGGTTCGATCCCTGGCTTGGGTCACTGTCTATGCAGAGTCTGCACGTTCTCCCCGTGTCTGTGTGGGTTTCCTCCGAGCGCTCTGGTTTCCTCCCACAGTCTGAAAGACGTGCTGGTTACATGCATTGGCCATGCTAAATTCTCGTTAGTGTACCTGAACAGGCACCAGAGTGTGGCGACTAGGGGATTGTCACAGTAACTTCATTGCAGTGTGAATGTAAGCCTACTTGTGACACTACTAAATAAACTTTAAAATTTTAAGTTTTTGGTCATCTCACCCAATAGCCCCCATGTAGCTTGGTGTCATGTTTTGGTTTATAATGCTCCTGTGAAGCACCTTGGAGATTTTATTATGTCAAAAGTTCTATATCTTTATAAGTTGCTATTGAACTATTTTGTGCAATGTGGTTTTCAAGGTTAATTTTTTGCTGCTGCTTTAAGCAGTCAGAGCCATTGGCAGGAATTTTACCGTCTTGTCCGTCCCGGAATCGGGGCGGGCACTGCCCGCAGACCGGAATTCTCCGTTGGCCTCGAGCGGGATTTTACGAGCCCCGCCCGAGAGGGGTTGTAAAATCCCACCCATTGGGTTTAATTGCGGGGCTGAAAAGGAATTTGGATCACATTTCATCTCTATAATAAACAGGGTTCAACCTCTACAAAAAATTCAGAGTTTCAACAGAGCCTCAGCTTCACATAGAATCCCTGCAGTGCAGAAGGAGGCCATTCGGCCCATCGCGTCTGCGCCGACTCTCTGACAGAGAATCCCAACTAGGCCCCATCCCCCGGACCCCATGTATTTACCCCACCAATCACCCTAACCTACACATCTTTGGACACTCAGGGGCAATTTAGCATGGCCAATCCACCTGACCTGCACAACTTTGGAGTGTGGGAAGGAACCCACGCAGACACGGGGAAAATGTGCAAACTCCACACAGGCAGTCACCCAAGGCTGGAATTGAACCTGGGTCCCCTGTGCTGTGAGGCAGCAGTGCCAACCACTGTGCCATCACAGCCTAGTTTCGATGCTCCATCCAGTCAAATAGAAATCATAGAAACCCTACAGTGCGGAAGGAGGCCATTCGGCCCATCGAGTCTGCACCGACCACAATCCCACCCAGGCCCTACCCCCACATATTTACTTGCTAATCCCTCTAACCTATGCATCTCAGGACTCTAAGGGGCAATTTTTAACCTGGCCAATCAACCTAACCCGCACATCTTTGGACTGTGGGAGGAAACCGGAGCACCCGGAGGAAACCCACACAGACACGAGGAGAATGTGCAAACTCCACACAGACAGTGACCCGAGCCGGGAATCGAACCTGGGACCCTGGAGCTGTGAAGCAGCAGTGCTAACCACTGTACTACCGTGCCGCCCAAATAATCTGTAAAACTTCAAAGTTCTGGCCTTCACCTTGTGCTGGGAAATTAGAAATTACTTAGTTCCATGAGACTGAGAGTGTGACAAATTGAGTTGGTGAATTGGCAATGTTTAATATTGAAGCATAACGCAGCTATTCATTAACCATGGGCGATGACTCAACTGCAGGAACAGAACTCTGATAGTCTACTAATTACTGGTCTATTCTCGTTAAACAACTTGCTTCAGTCACTCATTGGTACAAATTAACATTGCTCATTTTAGTTTGGAGAAGTGGGAGAATCTCATTCACAAGCGATTTCAAATCTCTCTCTTCTTACCACATTGCTGTCAAACATTTTAATTTGCTCTCTGCCTGCTATGACTCAGGTTGTAACAAGGATTGAAGTTCAAATGTATCCGTAACATTCTCTTCTGATACTAAATCCTCCAGCTCTCTGCCAAGTGACAGCAGCCAAGTAATCTCTCGGGAAACGCCCTTAGAAACCTCCTGGTTCGGAGCCAGATCCTGAGGTGAATGCACAACACCTGAAGCTGGCAGGATTCCCCCCTCCTGCATTCCACAGAGCCACAAACACGCACCTGGGACGTGCAAAACATTGATATGCTTCACTTCACACTGCTAGGACTGGGTCATGATGTGGACTGGGTCAGTCAGCAGTAAATGGAAAGCAGACCTCTTCTATCACCGCTGTGTTCAATGCCAGTGCCATGCAGCATTGCACAGGCCCACGGAGAGAAAACACTACCTCTGGTGCTTCTCCTGTTTCCAGCCCCCTAATAATTACCGCCCCCTCTCCCCCCCCCGCCCCCATCATTCACCCTCCCCCTCACATCCATTGTCACAGTGAGGTCAGACTGAAGTGGGCTCAGCAAAATTTCTACATAGATCATGTTGCCCTCTGAGCTGCTTCAACAGAGTCCAAGAAACATCACAGACGTTTCAAAATGCTCGTTACAAATGGTGCAAAGGTCTTTAAATGGTCTATATGGATCAAGCTGTACTCTGAGGTGCTTCAATACAACTGCGATACATGTAACATTCACTGAGTACATTCAACGCGAGTCCTACAGTCCGAGGCTTGTTGGCCGGACTGTGGTGCAGAATAATGTCAGAACGTGGATTCAGTCCCCGTCGTGGCTGAGGGAATCCTCGGGGTTTGCCTCCTTCCCCTTGTCCCAGCTGAGGTCAGATTGAGAAGCAAAGTGGAACCAATGCAGACTGCCTTTCTCTCACCTCCTGACTACACTGTGCATCAAGGTATGGACTAAACCAATTCCACTTGGCAATTCCACATTCAGTAGCAAAGAAACATTTTTATTGTGTATTAAAAATAAGTGAATGAGCTAAAGAGTTATTGTAACTCAACGCCATCATCCTGGTACCAAGAAAAGCCAGGCAGCGTGCCTTAATGACTATCGCCTGGTAGCTCTGACATCCATCATTATGAAGTTCTTTGAAAGGTTAGTCATGGCACAAATCAATTCCTGGATTGCCTGGATCCACTACAGTTCGCCTATCATCGCAACAGGTCCACAGCATACGCCATCTCCCTGGCCTTACACTCAACCCTGAAAGACCTGGATAACAAAGACACCTATGTCAGACTCGTATTCATACACTACAGCTCAGCCTTCAACACCATTATTCCTATAAAATTCATCTCCAAACTCCGTGGCCTGGGGCTTGGCTCCTCCCTCTGTGACTGGATCCTAGACTTCCTAACCCACAGACCACAGTCAGTAAGGATAGGCAACAACACCTCCTCCACAATCATCTTCAACACCGGTGCCCCACAAGGCTGTGTTCTCAGCCCCCTACTATACTCCTTATACACCTATGACTGTGCAGCCAAATTCCCCTCCAACTCCATTTTCAAGTTTGCTGACGACACCACTGTAGTGGGCTGGATCTCAAACAATGACGAGACAGAGTACAGGAGGAATGAGATAGAGAATCTGGTGAACTGGTGCGGCAACAATAATCTCTCCCTCAATGTCAACAAAACAAAGGAGATAGTCATCGGCTTCAGGAAGTGTAGAGGAGAACATGCCCCTGTCTACATCAATGGAGATGAATTGGAAATGGTTGATTGCTTCAAATTTCATGGTGTCCAGATCACCAACAACCTGTCCTGGTCCCCCCCATGCCGACACTATAGTTAAGAAAGCCCCACCAACGCCACTACTTTCTCAGAAGACTAAGGAAATTTGGCATGTCCGCTACAACTCTCACCAACTTTTACAGACGCACCATAGAAAGCATTCTTTCTGGTTGTATCACAGCTTGGTCTGGCTCCTGCTCTGCCCAAGACCACAAGGAACTACAAAAAGTCGTGAATGTAGCCCAATCCATCAAGCAAACCAGCCTCCCATCCGTTGACACTGTCTACACTTCCCGCTGCCTCGGAAAAGCAGCCAGCATAATTAAGGACCCCACGCACCCGGACATTCTCTCTTCCACCTTCTTCCATCGGGAAAAAGATACAAAAGTCTGAGGTCATGTACCAACGGACTCAAGAACAGCTTCTTCCCTGCTGCTGTCAGACTTTTGAATGGACTTACCTCGCATTAAGTTGATCTTTCTCTACACCCTAGCTATGACTGTAACAGTGCATTCTGCACTCTCTCGTTTCCTTCTCTATGAATGGTATACTTTGTCTGTATAGTATGCAAGAAACAGTACTTCTCACTGTATACTAATACATGTGACAATAATAAATCAAATCAAATTAACCTGCTCAACTAACCAGAAAATCATAGTTACACAACAGATATATTGAGCAGGACTTGAAAATGCTGAATGTGGAACACTCATTCAGTATTATTAAATTAAACTAAATTTTATTTATTAGTCACAAGTCAGCTTACATTAACACTGCAATGAAGTTACTGTGAAAATCCCCTAGCCGCCACACTCCGGCGCCTGTTCGGGTACACTGAGGGAGAATTTAGCACGGCCAACCAGCTACAACTCGGCTAACCAGCACATCTTTCGGACTGTGGGAGGAAACCGGAGCACCCAGAGGAAACCCATGCAGACACGGGGAGAACGTGCAGACTCCTCACAAGACAGTGATCCAAGCCGGGAATTGAACCCAGGTCCCTGGCGCTGTGGGGCAGCAGTGCTAACCACTGTGCCACCTCGCCACCCTGGCAGAGTCAATAGACAGACTCCTCTCCCAGGTAAGGCACATAGGGCGACATCCCCTCAGAATGGTTCCAACGTCAGCTTTGCAGATGGCTCTGCAGGAGCTACAGTATGCCAGCGTTATGGGGATATTCTGGAATGGTTTTGATCAAACAGCTTATTCCAGTTTCTCTAAAGTTATAGAGTTGCTGTTTATCCAGCAGGTTATAGAATCATAGGAACCCTACAGTGCAGAAAAAGGCCATTCGGCCCATCGAGTCTGCACCGACCACAATCCCACCCAGGCCCTACCCCCATATCCCTACATATTTACCCGCTAATCCACGCATCTCAGGACACTAAGGGGTAATTTTAGCATGGCCAATCAACCTAACCTGCACATCTTTGGAGTGTGGGAGGAAACCGGAGCACCCGGAGGAAACCCACACAGATACGGGGAGAATGTGCAAACTCCACGCAGACATAGACCCAAGCCGGGAATCGAACCCAGGTCCCTGGAGCTGTGAGGCAGCAGTGCTAACCACTGTGCTACCGTGCCGCCCACATAAGTTAATAGTTACTCACATTATAACTATGCAAAGTTACTGTGTCACTATTTCCCCGCTATTTTCAAATGGAAAATGTAACAGGCAATTCCCATTCAAATGTTTTAATGAACAAATAACTTAAAAATTCTTGGTAAAACTGTGAAGAATTAAGCTGTTCTAAAAAGCTGGTGTTCTTTGCCACCTTGTGGTGTGTTGCAGTATTGCAGTGCTGTCGTCTGAACTTGGGGGAGTAGGGGGATGAGTCACACTTGTTTTTCATTTCATGGGTTGGCCCCACAATGATTGTCCAGCCACTGGCAACTGGAACGTGGACCGACGGTTCACAGTCCTGGTCGCAATGGTTTGTCTGGAACATGGAAAAACTGGTCAGATTACCATCTTTCAGAAGTAAAAAGAGAGAGTGAGGAAGCTGGAGGCAGTGGAGGGAATATCCTCGAGGCTCATTCACCATGAGTAAAACTTAGAGAAGCCCTGCCTTGGAAAGAGGTAACTGAGACCTTATGGAAGCATTTCAGATTCGTTGCTGAAAAAAGATACATGCTGTTGAAGATTTACATCTTGCACCCATCAGGACAGATTCACAATACCAAATCTCAAAGGCAACAACGGCTTATGCTGCATGAGAAGAGAGTGCTGATTGATTGGCAGGTGGGCTCTGAATGGCAGAGGATTTGCCATGTGGAATGCATCAGGGCACAGTAAACCGCCAAGCTTTTGTTTAAATTTAAACCAGGCCAGTCGACTCTGGTTGGTGTGTGTTGCATTGCCGTGGGGAATGACCTTGGAATGGCTGTCCCCCGAACATTTGTTCAGTTGATAAAGACGCAACGCGTGGACACGTTCTTCCCGTTTGCAAAGGACAGGCCGTTGTGATCAACTGGGGGATTATGTCAAAGATCCGGCAGAATAGCTCATCACCAGAACTTTCCAACCAGCAGCTTCGCTGGTGGTGAGAAAGGCCCTCCCTGTCAGATTCTTCCTGCACGCCTGGAGTCCCATCACCTCCATGTGCTGCCTTCGAGACGAACGCAGCGGGGAACAGACCATCACCCTGGTAAAGCAGGTCTGGAGAGAGAGGCAGTGGTTCATGTTGAGGTTCATTCTGAGCAGTTCCGTAGGACTGTGTACCCTAGAGGCTGTTCCCAAGGAAGCGCGCCCAGACAAACATGACTGGGGGACCATCAACTCGATAAAAGAGGCTTCTTGGTTTGTCCGAAACTTGTTGGTCTTCCATTGCAAAGTGTGTTGCAGGCTGGCAGATTCCAAAGTCCAGGAATAAGCGCTCAGAGGCCCATTAAAGCTGAGGAAGCTCCCACAAAGACTCAATGGGGAAAGGCCAGTGCGTAAGGCCCTCCTGCCTTAGGGACATATAGGGGCTGGAAACTGTGTAAATCCCCTGGTATGAAGCAAAGGTTGTAAATGTAACCAGCAGCTGTAGGAGACATCAGAAGGTGCCACATACTGCACTGAAAGACCTGCCCTGTGCATTGTGCACGGCTAAAGTTGATCTGTTATGTAATGTACTTTTAGAAATCTTACAGATAAAGTACATTTTGGGGGAACAGAGGTATATGGGACAGTAATGTGGCGAGGTGGGAGAGAGCGGTAAACATCAAATTGCATTGACAACAGAACAAGTTTTTTCTGTTGGCTGTGCTCATGTTGTGGGCGGCACAGTAGCACAGTGGTTAGCACTGCTGCCTCATAGTGCCAGGGACCCGGGTTCGATTCCCGGCTTGGGTCACTGCCTGTGTGGAGTCTGCATGTTCTCCCCGTGTCTGCGTGGGTTTCCTCCGGGTGCCCCGGTTTTCTCCCACATGTGCTTCTGTGGTACTTTCCCCGAGTGGTTGTCCTTTACCCGTGAAGTCCAGTTCATCATGCAAACCAGCCTCCCATCCACTGACTCCGTCTACACTTCCCGCTGCCTCGGAAAAGCAGCCACCATTAATAATTAAGGACCCCACGCACCCCGGACATTCTCTCTTCTTCCGTCGGGAAAAAGATACAAAGGTCTGAGGTCACGTACCAACCGACTCAAGAACAGCTTCTTCCCTGCTGCCATCAGACTTTTAAATGGACTTACCTCGCATTAAGTTAATCTTTCTTTACACCCTAGCTATGACTGTTACACTACATTCTCCACTCTCTCCTTTCCTACTCTATGAATGGTATGCTTTGTCTGTATAGTGCGCAAAAAACAATACTTTTCACTATGCCAATACATGTGACAATAATAAATCAAATCAAAAAGCTTTCACACTCCGAGTCAGTAAGGTGTTCGCCATTGCAGGGTCGAGTTTGACACAACCCTCACTCAGTCTCCACAGAGGACACGTCTCGCAGAAGTCACTGGTTAGCAGTCCGGACTGGGACACTCGTTCCGTTTAACCCAGTCAATCCCCCTAAAGCACCCCAACCTGGCTGAGATGATTGAAGTTAGCACCAGCCAGGGAGTCAGCACTATGTTTCAACCTGGTTTCCTAGGAGAACAGTCTAGTGTAAGACTGCTCAGGATAGTAAGAGTGAATGTGAGACTGGGCAAACTGTACCATTCTGATGTGGGGAGTCCCATGATATTGGATAGACTATGTGTACAGAGAGCCTTAGAGGAGTCAGCACTAAGATAGCACCGAGATAGGGTTATACCTCGGGGATCTGCCCATTGGTATGTGTTACCAATAAGCAGTTTATGTTCAGACACACAGGCCTCCAAACAGACACCAAACCACCTTACAAAACATAACGGCATCTTTAACTTTGTTGTAGGTGGGAGGGAGAATCATCAAACTGGAAATGTCTCTGTGTTTCTGACACCTGGGATTTTCCTTTTCATATATATATTTATATTTCCCTGTTTATCCAGACACAAACATAGAAACTAGAAGAAGGAGTAGGCTATTCGGCCCTAAGAACATAAGAACTAGGAGCAGGAATAGGCCATTCAGCCCCTCGAGCCTGCTCCGCAATTATCATAGAATCTCTACAGTGCAGAAGGGGACCATTCGGCCCATCGAGTCTGCACCGACCACAATCCCACCCAGGCCCTATTCCCGCAACCCCACATATTTACCCTAGCTAATCCCCCTGACACTAAGGGTCAATTTAGCATGGCCAATCCACCTAACCCGCACATCTTTGGCGTGTGGGAGGAAACTGGAGCACCCGGAGGAAACCCACGCAGAGAATGTGCAAACTCCACACAGACAGTGACCCAAAAGCCGGGAATTGAACCCGGGTCCCTGGCGCTGTGAGGCAGCAGTGCCAACCACCGTGCCACCGTGCCGCCCCATATCATGGCTGATCATCAAATTCAATATCCTGATCCCACCTTCCTCCCCAGATCCCTTTAGCCCCAAGAGTGAAATCTAATTTCTTTCTGAAATCAGGCCACCACGGCCAAATCGCTGAACTAAAACCAACCAACAAAAAACATTTAAACAACTACTTCATTGAGCGAGCGTCGCCGTGACTTCAGTTAGAGCTCCCAGCGCAGCGTTGAGATGTGGAGTAGCTTCTGCCTCTGCTGCAATAGGCTGTCAGCTTAGCCTCACGGAAGTGACATTCCGTCTCAATCAGAAGGCCCCGGCAATTCGACCACACGATCGAGGCGGATTCCCCAGTGTAGTCGGGAGAAAGTGCTGGAATGTCGGAAGCGAGATGAACCCGAGATCCCGGCCTGCCCTTTCCGGTGAATATAAAAGATTCCGTGTTCGGAAAGAGGAATTCATCCTGGATGGCCTGGCCATCCCCCAATCAGCATCACCGGAACACATATCTGTTGTTTAATTCATTGTTGCTTGGAGGAACTTTTTAAAAATTCATTCGTGGGACACGGGCATCGCTGGCTGGGCCAGCATTTATTGCCCATCCCTAGTTGCCCGAGGGCAGTTGAGAGTCAACCACATTGCTGTGGCTCTGGAGTCACATGTAGGCCAGACCGGGGTAAGGACGGCAGATTTCCATCCCTAAAGGAACCAGATGGGTTTTCCCACCAATCGACAATGGTTTCATGGTCATCAGTAGATGTTTAAAAAGAAATTCCAGGCTTTATTTTCTTGCTGTGCGCAAACTGAGTGCCACGTTTTCACAGCTTATGACGGCAACTAGACTTCAAATTACCCCGCAGTCTGCGGTGCACTTTGGGGCTGACCTGGAGCTGTGTGAAGCTTGTTATCTATCGTTGAAAATGTTTTCTTATTATTTCCCGTTGCTAATGGGTGTGACTTAGGAATGTAAAGCGATTGTGTTGAAGTGGCTTTCTGGCCTTAAGAACATAAGAACTAGGAGCAGGAATAGGCCATTCAGCCCCTCGAGCCTGCTCCACCATTCAATACCGTCATGGCTGATCTCATCGTGGCCTCAAATCCACTTTCTGGCCCGTTCTCCATAACCTTTCAATCCTTTACTAATTAAAAACTTATTTATCTCCTCCTCAATGTCCCAGCATCTACTCTGGGGTAATGAATTCCACAGATTCATCACCCTTTGAGAGAAATAGCTTCTCTTCATCTCTGTTTTAAATCTCTCTCATCCCCTTATCCTAAAACAATGACCTCTTCTTCGAGATCACCCCACAAGGAGAAACATCCGCCCTGGGTCCACTTTTTCCATACCTTTTATTACCTTGTATACCTCGATTAGATCTCCCCTCATTCTTCTAAATTCTATATCGGCCTAAACTGTTCAATCTCTCTTCATACGATAAACCCCTCATCTCTGGAATCAATCGAGTGAAACTCCTCTGAACTGCCTCCAAAGCCACTACACCCCTCCTCAAGTAAGGGGACCAAAACTGTGCACAATAGAACAAAGAACAAAGAACAATACAGCACAGGAACAGGCCCTTCGGCCCTCCAAGCCCGTGCCGCTCCCTGGTCCAAACTAGACCATTCTTTTGTATCCCTCCATTCCCACTCCGTTCATATGGCCCCATCCATACTCCAGAATTTTGCCGGCATCCCGTTCCCGGAATGGGAGCAGGCGAGGCTGGCAGAACAGGATTCTCCCTTGGCCTCGGGCAGGATTTTATGAGCCCCGCTCGGCACAGCTGTGGTCTCACGCAGTTGCAGTAACACTCCCTGACTTTTATATTCTATTCCTTCAGCTGCAAATGCCAAAATTCAGTTTGAAATGACCCCCCATGTGCTGAGACCTTTGGTTCAGTTTGGGCTCCATATCGAAAGGAAGATGGTGAGTGCAGCCAGGAGTCTGGTCTAAAGGTTCAAGTTTCAGGAAAGGATGGGTCCATCCTTGGGGCTCAGCTCTTCGGAAAGGAGAGGAGATCTGAGGAGGTGGGGAAATAAAATTGTGGGGCTGGAGAAGGGGGAGGGGGGGGAGGAGTGCACAGGGGATGGTGGAGTGCGGGGGGAGTGCGGGGGGGGAGCGGGGGGGGAGTGCGGGGGTTGTGCGGGGGGAGTGCGGGGGGGGAGCGGGGGGGGAGTGCGGGGGTTGTGCGGGGGGGAGTGCGGGGGGGGATGGAGTGCGGGGGGGGGAGTGCGGGGGGGGATGGAGTGCAGGGGGGAGTGCGGGGGTTGTGCGGGGGGGAGTGCGGGGGGGGATGGAGTGCGGGGGGGGAGTGCGGGGGGGGAGTGCAGGGGGGGATGGAGTGCAGGGGGGATGGAGTGCGGGGGGGAGTGCGGGGGGATGGAGTGTGGGGGGGGAGTGCGGGGGGATGGAGTGCGGGGGGGAGTGCGGGGGGGGGGGGAGTGCGGGGGGGGAGTGCGGGGGGGAGTGCGGGGGGGGAGTGCGGGGGGGGAGTGCGGGGGGGGAGTGCGGGGGGGGGAGTGCGGGGGGGAGTGCGGGGGGTAGTGCGGGGGGGGAGTGCGGGGGGAGTGCGGGGGGGGAGTGCGGGGGGGAGTGCGGGGGGATGGAGTGCGGGGGGGGAGTGCGGTGGGGGGAGTGCGGGGGGGGGAGTGCGGGGGGGGAGTGCGGGGGGATGGAGTGCGGGGGGGAGGTGCGGGGGGGGAGTGCGGGGGGATGGAGTGCAGGGGGGGAGTGCGGTGGGGGGAGTGCGGGGGGGGAGTGCGGTGGGGGGGAGTGCGGGGGGGAGTGCGGGGGGGGAGTGCGGGGTGGGATGGAGTGCGTGGGTGGAGTGCGGGGGGGGAGTGCGGGGGGGAGTGCGGGGGGGGAGTGCGGGGGGGGAGTGCGGGGGGGGAGTGCGGGGGGGGAGTGCGGGGGGGGAGTGCGGGGGGGGAGTGCGGGGGGGAGTGCGGGGGGGGAGTGCGGGGGGAGTGCGGGGGGGGAGTGCGGGGGGGAGTGCGGGGGGGATGGAGTGCGGGGGGGGGAGTGCGGGGGGGGAGTGCGGGGGGGGAGTGCGGGGGGGGAGTGCGGGGGGGGAGTGCGGGGGGGGGAGTGCGGGGGGGAGTGCGGGGGGGGGAGTGCGGTGGGGAGGGAGTGCGGGGGGAGTGCGGGGGGGAGTGCGGGGTGGGATGGAGTGCGGGGGTGGAGTGCGGGGGTGGAGTGCGGGGGGGAGTGCGGGGTGGGATGGAGTGCGGGGGTGGAGTGCGGGGGTGGAGTGCGGGGGGGAGTGCGGGGGGAGGGGTGGGGGGAGGGGTGCGGTGGTGGGAGATGTGCGGGGGGGAGTGCAGGGGGAGGGATGCGGTGGGGGGAGGGGTGCGGTGGGGGGAGGGATGCGGTGGGGGGAGGGGTGCGGTGGGGGGAGGGATGCGGTGGGGGGAGGGGTGCGGTGGGGGGAGGGGTGCCGTGTCTGGACATTAACATGAGGTGGAAACTCTCCTTGTCTTTCACAGAGCTGCCGTGTGAGAAACCTTCCCAGTCTCAGGAAGGATGTGCTGGCCTTGGAAAGGGGCCAGAGGAGGTTCACAAGAATGATCCCTGGAATTTAGAGCTTGTCGTATGAGGAACGGTTGAGGACTCTGGGCCTGTACTCATTGGAGTTTAGAAGGATGAGGGAGGATCTTATTGAAACTTACAGGATACTGCGAGGCCTGGATAGAGTGGACGTGGAGAGGATGTTTCCACTAGTAGGAAAAACTACAATCAGAGGGCACAACCTCAGGCTGAAGGGGCGATCCTTTAAAACAGAGACGAGGAGGAATTCCTTCAGCCAGAGATTGGTGAATCTGTGGAACTCTTTGCAGACTGTTTCAGACTGTGTGTGTGTGTCTGTGTGAGGCAATGGCTACAGATTTATTTTTACAGCTGCGGAGAACTCAGATTTGTCATGAAGATTGTTTTTGTCAGGCACAGGACTGGAGGTCTCATGGGGGAAACGTTTCAGAGACACTAGTGTCGAGAGAAAGAAAGAAACTTGGGTAACGTTTTCTTCTTTGCCAGAGGAGAATGGAATTGATTCGATTGCTGGTAAGGTTGGGGACGGGGGGAGGTTACAGAACACCAATGAAAGAGTTTCAAAAGTGATAAGATGAACATCTATTAGGAGAGAGGAATATGAGGTGTCGGGGGATTAGCGGGGTAAATATGTAGGGTTACGGGAATAGGGCCTGGGTGGGATTGTGGTTGATGCATACTCGATGGGCCGAATGGTCTCTTTCTGCACTGTAGCGATTGTATGGGATGATCAATTAAGGGGATTATGGTGGGGAACCACAGATTAGAAGGACAGGCAAGATAGATAACTGGCCTCCTTGGCAATGCACATCACCCTCTCTGAGGCAGTCCCTCCAGGGTTGAGAATCACTCACTTCCAGTCCAGTTGAATGGGATTTGAGTTGGTTGATGAATCCAGTGCACGATTGGCGCACGTAAGGCAGGTGGTGCTTGGTTCGGGTCGATGAGTTGTTTGGAAGTTTGTGCACTCCCTCGGCTTTGCTTCTGTGTGTTTGTGACGATGTCTCTCCATGCATTCGGAGTTTTTAGTCGGTTTCAAGGCAGGCCCAACCCCGAGTGGTGGGCCTTGAGAGATGCTTTAAGGACATCCCTAAAATCTTTCTGCCCTCCTGGCTCTGAGTAGAACAATCGCTCAGGATTCTAGTGCCAGGCGTACAAGTGTCTCGCTGCTGGGCAGGTTGGTTTGGGAGAAGATACTGCTGTTCGAATGCCTTTCCTGTGACCAGATTTCAACCTGAAGCCTAAGAAATAATCATGTCATTCTGATTGAGGAGAATTGCAGGCAGGGTAAAGCATTTTGTTTACTCCCCCCCTTTACACTTGGTGAATAGAGATTAAAGAGCAGTGAATGGAATTAACCTGTTGTTAATAAAAGAACGAGGGTTCAAAACTCAGCCGGTTTCATTGAACATTGTGACCAACATGTAAAGACCATAAGGCATAGGAGCAGAATTAGGCCACTCGGCCCATCAAGTCTGCTCCGCCATTCAATCATGGCTGATATTTTTCTCATCCCCATTCTCCTGCCTTTTCCCCATAACCCCTGATCCCCTTATTAATCAAGAACCTATCTATCTCTGTCTTAAAGACACTCAATGACCTGGCCTCCACAGCCTTCTGCGGCAAAGAGTTCCACAGATTCACCACTCTCTGGCTGAAGGAATTCCTCCTCATCTCTGTTTTAAAGGATCGTCCCTTTAGCCTGAGGTTGTGCCCTCTGGTTCTAGTTTTTCCTACTGGTGGAAACACCCTCTCCACGTCCACTCTATCCAGGCCTCGCAGTATCCTGTAAGTTTCAATAAGATCCCTCCTCATCCTTCTAAACCCCAACGCGTACAGACCCAGAGTCCTCAACCGTTCCTCATACGACAAGCTCTTCATTCCAGGGATCATTCTTGTGAACCTCCTCTGGACCCTTTCCAAGGCCAGCACATCCTTCCTTAGATACAGAGCCCAAAACTGCTCACAATACTCCAAATGGGGTCTGACCAGAGCCTTGGACAGCCTCAGAAGTCCATCCCTGCTCTTGTATTCTCGCCTTCTCGACATGAATGCTAAGATTGCATTTACCTTCCTAATTGCCGACTGAACCTACACGTTAACCTGAAGAGAATCTTGAACAATGACTCCCAAATCCCTTTGTGTTTCTGATTTCCTCAGCATTTTCCCATTTAGAAAATAATCTATGCCTCCATTCCTCCTTCTAAAGTGCATAACCTCACACTTTTCAACATTGTATTCCATCTGCCACTTCTTTGCCCACTCTCCTAACCTGTCCAAGTCCTTCTGCAGCCCCCCTGCTTCCTCAATACTACCTGTCCCTCTACATATCTTTGTATCATCTGCAAACTTAGCAACAGTGCCTTTAATTCCTTCTTCCAAATCGTTAATGTATATTGTGAAAAGTTGTGGTCCCAGCACTGACCCCTGAGGCACACCACTAGTCACCGGCTGCCATCCTGAAAATGACCCCTTTATCCCCACTCTCTGCCTTCTACCAGTCAGCCAATCCTCTATTCATGCCAGGATCTTACCCTTAACACCATGGGCTCTTAACTTATTTAACAGTCTCCTATGCGGCACCTTGTCGAAGGCCTTCTGGAAATCTAAATAAATCATGTCCACTGATTCTCCTTTATCTAACTTCCTTGTTACATCCTCAAAGAACTCTAACAGATTTGTCAGACATGACCTCCCCTTGACGAAGCCTTGCTGACTCAGTCCTACTTTATCATGCACTTCCAAGTACTCCGTGATCTCATCTTTAATAATGGACTCTAAAATCTTGCCAATGACTGAAGTCAGACTAACCGGCCTATAATTTCCCATCTGCTGCCTCCCTCCCTTCTTAAACAGAGGTATTACATTAGCTACTTTACAGTCCTCTGGGACCCTCCCTGCACAGTAAGAGGTCTCACAACACCAGGTTAAAGTCCAACAGGTTTATTTGGCAACACAAGCCACTAGCTTTCAGAGCGCTGCTATCAGAGACTAAAGAACAAAGAACAATACAGCACAGGAACGAGACCCTTCGGCCCTCCAAGCCTGCACCGATCATGTGTTCCTAACTAGACCATCCGTTTGTATCCCTCTATTCCCAGTCTGTTCATGTGGCTATCTAGATAAGTCTTAAATGATCCTAGCGTGTCTGCCTCAACCACCTTGCTTGGTAGTGCATTCCAGGCCCCCACCACCCTCTGTGTAAAATATGTCCCCCGCATATCTGTATTGAACCTTGCCCCCCTTACCTTGAACTTGTGACCCCTTGTGTTTGTCATTTCTGACCTGGGAAAAAGCTTCCAACTGTTCACCCTATCGATGCGCTTCATAATTTTATAAACTTCTATTAGGTCGCCCTTCAACCTCTGTCTTTCCAGGGAGAATAACCCTAGTTTACTCAATCTCACCTCATAGCTAATACCCTCCATACCAGGCAACATCCTGGTAAACCTTTTCTGTACTCTCTCCAAAGCCTCCACGTCCTTCTGGTAGTGTGGTGACCAGAACTGGACGCAGTATTCCAAATGTGGCCGAACCAACATTCTATATAACTGCAACATCATATGCCAACTTTTATACTCTATGCCCCGTCCAATAAAGGCAAGTATGCCATATGCCTTCTTCACCACCTTTTCTACCTGTGCTGCCACCTTTAAGGATGTGTGGACTTGTACACCCAGATCCCTCTGTGTGTCTATACTCCTGATGATTCTGCCATTTATTTATAGCTCCCCCTTGCATTAGATCTACCAAAATGCATCACTTCGCATTTATCTGGATTAAATTCCATCTGCCATTTCTCCGCCCAATGTTCCAGCCTATCTATATTCTGCTGTATTCTCTGACAATGTTCATCATTATCCGCAACTCCAGCAATCTTTGTGTCGTCCGCAAACTTACTAATCAGACCAGCTACATCTTCTTCCAAATCATCTGTTTCATCTGTTTTTAGCTGCCTGGACCTCATGTACGCCTCTTTTTTCTTTTTGATTAGACCCACAATTTCCCTGGTTATCCACGGCTCTCGAATCCTACCTTTCTTATCCTTCCCTTTTACAGGCACATGCCTGTCCTGCACTCCTATCAACTGCTCCTTAAAAGACTCCCACATGCCAGATGTGGATTTACCCTCGAACAGCCTCTCCCAATCAACCGCCACCAAATCCTGCCTAATCCGGCTGTAGTTAGCCTTCCCCCAATTCAGCACCTTACCCATAGGACAACACTCACCCTTTTCCATGACTATCCGAAAGTTTACTGAATTGTGGTCACTGTTCGCCACATGTTCCCCCACTGAAACTTTGATGACCTGACCGGACTCATTCCCAAATACTAGGTCCAGTATAGCCCCCTCTCTAGTTGGACTATCAACATATTGTTCCAAAGAACCTTCCTGGACACATTTTACAAATTCCTCCCCGTCCGGACCCCCAGCTCTAAGGGATTTCCAGTCTATATGAGGGAAATTAAAGTCTCCCACTACAACAAGCCTATTTTTTCTACACCTGTCCAGAATCTCCTTACATATCTGATGCGCGATTAAATCACTCGGGAGGCTGGATTGTACCCGGGAAATAAAGGCTTTTATTACTAACAAGAATGGAGCACACTATATACAATACAATCCCAGACTAAAGGGTCACCAGGCAGTGCAGTGACCTTTATACTCCTACAGGTAGGCGGAGCCAACTGGAGTGTACCACAGAACAATATCAACAGGTAGAACACCCCAACCCTAACCCCAACAGTGACAACAGTAACATATCTACAAGTACCCATAGTGCTGACCATCTATGGTTCAGTACTCATAGTGGTAACCAACTATGGTTCACCACAATATCCGTTCCTCAACTTCCCGTGGGCTGTTTGGAGGCTTAAGTACATCCCCGGCATAGTGAGTGCACCCTTCCTGTTTCTGAGCTCCACCCACAGTGTCTCGTTACATGATACGTCCAAATTATCCAGCCTCTGTACAGCTGTAATATGCGCCCGAACCAGTATTGCTACCTCCCCCACCTCTTCTCGCCCCTCCTCTGCCTCGCCTAAAACTCTGTGTTTTTTGACGTGTGCAGGAAGTTGGGTTCTGCAAGTGGAAGCAGATGTTTAACTTTGGCCGTACTTAGTGCTCACAAAACACTGATTCCCAGCTTTAAAAACTTATAATCAACTTATGGTCCGGCTACACTTTGAGGTAAGGAGGAAGTGTTGGCTGGTTTGGATTTGTTTACGTTCGGGCCACGTGGAATTTCCCATATTTGAATGTATTCCTTGCACAGTTCAGGGCGGGAAGGAGAAAAACGAGAGGAATCCGGAAAGTGATTCAACGTGCCAGGATCGATTGAAAGTAGACCCTGGAGGAGCTTGCAAACAGTGGCAAGGAGGGTGAGTCGCAGGGAGGCAGAGCGGGAATGGAGTGGGTGGCGGCGGGGGGGGGGGGGGGGGAGGGGTGGTGCGGGGACAGGATTTAGTACATTGTTCTTCTGCAGCGAGGCACGGAGGAGCGATTTGTTGCAGGAGCGCTAGGGTGAGAAATTGGCCTTTAAATTACATTTTCGCGGGCTTTATTTATTTATTTTTTAAAGTTTCAAACCGTAAACCGGAAGTTTGGAGTGTTTTTTTTTTAGCGTGCAAGAGGTTTAAAAGTAGGCCGCACTATTCAGCGGGCAGCGTTGTAGCGGGCAGCGGAGTGAGCAGGGGGCAGATTGAGAGCTGAAGGGCTTTGCCTCAACGGGCGAGAACAGGCAAAATCGGGAGTAGGTTTTTTTTTCCCCCAGAAAGATTATTCTTGTTTTTCCCCAGAGTAAAAAAACATGCCAGGCAAGATGTTGGAATGCTCCTGTTGCAGGATGTGGGAGATCAGGGAGACCTCCGGTATCCCTGACGACAGCACCTGCAAAAGATGCATCCAGCTGCAGCTGCTAGCAAAGCGTGTTAGGGAACTGGAGCAGGAGCTTGATGACCTCCATCTAATTCAGGAGAATGAGGAGTTTATAGACAGTAGCTTTAGGGAGGTAGTTACACCTAAGCAGCAGAGCACAGGAAATTGGGTTACTGTAAGGAGAGGAAATGGCAGTGTGAAAGGACAGGCAGAGCAGGGTTCCCCTGTGGCCATACCCCTCCACAACAGGTATACTGAATTGGATACTGTTGTGGGAGATGCTTTACCTGGGACAAGCTGCGACAGCCGGAACTCTGATACTGAGTCTGGTTCTACAGCGCAAAAGGGTGGGAGGAAGAAGAGGAGAGCAGTAGTGATAGGGGACTCAATGGTCAGAGGTACGGACAGGAGGTTCTGTGGTCGGGCAGAGACTTCCGCATGTTTTGTTGCCTCCCGGGTGCCAAGGTCAGCGATGTCTCTGATCGCGTGCACAGCGTTCTAAAGTGGGAAGGTGATCAGCCAGATGTCATGGTACGCATCGGTACAAATGACATAGGTAGGAAGAGTGAGGAGGTCCTAAAGAGTGAGTACAAAGTGCTTGGAAGGAAGTTAAAAAGCAGGACCCCGAGGGTAGTAATCTCAGGATTGCTACCTGAGCCACGTGCCAGTGAGGGTAGGAGTAGGATGCTTGGGCGGATGAACATGTGGCTGAGGAACTGGTGCAGGGGGCAGGGTTTCCGATTCTTGGATCATTGGGACCTCTTCTGGGGCAGGTGGGACCTGTACAAGAGAGACGGGTTACCCCTAAACTACAAGGGGACCAATATACTTGCAGGGAGGTTTGCTAGTGTTATTGGGGAACGTTTAAACTAGATTTGCAGGGGGGTGGGAACCAGAGTGCCAGAGCAGATAGTGGAGCAGGGGTAAAAAGACAGGTTAGTTCAAGTAAAATCACAAATGGAAGGGTTGAGTGTGATGGAAATAACCTTTTGAGGTGTGTCTATTTCAATGCCAGGAGTATTGTGGGGAAGGCAGATGAGCTGAAGGTGTGGATAGACACATGGAAATATGACATTATAGCCATTAATGAAACTTGGCTACAGGAGGGGCAGGACTGGCAGCTCAATGTTCCAGGGTTCCAATGTTTCAGGCGGGATAGAGGCAGAGGGATAAAAGGTGGGGGGGTGGCATTGTTGGTCAGGGAAAATGTTACAGCGGTACTCAGGCAGGATAGATTAGGGAGCTTGTCTACAGAGGCCCTATGGGTGGAGCTGAGAAACAGGAAAGGTATGACCACATTAATGGGGTTGTATTATAGACCACCCAATAGTCAGCGAGAATTGGAGGAGCAAATCAGCAGAGAGATAGCTGACAACTGCAAGAAACACGAAGTTGTGATAGTAGGGGATTTTAATTTTCCACATATAGATTGGGACTCGCATACTGTTAAAGGTTTAGACGGGGTAGAGTTGATAAAATGTGTTCAGGAAAATTTTCTACATCAGTATATAGAGGTTCCAACTAGAGAGGATGCGATATTGGATCTCCTATTGGGAAATGAGTTAGGGCAGGTGATGGATGTGAGTGTGAGGGAACACTTTGGATCCAGTGATCATAATGCCATTAATTTCAACCTGATCATGGATAAGGATAGATCTGGTCCTCGGGTTGAAGTTCTGAACTGGAAAAAGGCCAAATTTGATGAAATGAGAAGGGATCTGGGAAGTGTGGATTGGCACAGGCTGTTCTCTGGTAAGGATGTAAATGGAAAGTGGGAGGCCTTCAAAGGAGAAATTTTGAGAACGCAGAGTTTGTATGTTCCTGTCAGGATTAAAGGCAAAGTAAATAGGAATAAGGAACCTTGGTTCTCGAGGGAGATTATCACACTGATTAAGAGGAAGAGAGAGTTGTATGAAATGTACAGGCAGCAAGGAACAGATTAGATGCTCGAGGAGTATAAAAAGTGCAAGAAGCTACTTAAGAGGGAAATCAGCAGGGCTAAAAGAAGACATGAGGTTGCTTTGGCAGACAGAATGAAGGAAAATCCAAAGAGCTTCTATAGGTATGTTAGGAGCAAAAGGATAGTGAGGGATAAAATTGGTCCTCTTGAAGACCAGAGTGGTAGACTGTGTATGGAACCAAAAGAGATGGGGGAGATACTAAATGGTTTTTTTGCATCCGTATTTACTGAGGAAACGGGCATGGAGTCTACGGAAATAGGGCAAACAGGTAGGGAGGTCATGGAACCTTTACAGATAAAGGGGAGGAGGTGCTCGCTGTCTTGAGGCAAATCAGAGTGGATAACTCCCCAGGACCGGACAGGGTATTCCCACGGACCTTGAAGGAAGCTAGTGTTGAACTTGCAGGGGCCCTGGCAGACATATTTAAAATGTCAGTATTCACGGGGGAGGTGCCGGATGATTGGAGGGTGGCTCATGTTGTTCCGTTGTTTAAAGAAGGTTCCAAAAGAAATCCGGGAAATTATAGGCCAGTAAGTTTGACGACGGTGGTGGGCAAGTTATTGGAAGGTGTGATAAGGGATAGGATCTACAAATATTTGGATAGACAGGGACTTATTAGGGAGAGTCAACATGGCTTTGTGCGTGGTAGGTCATGTTTGACCAATCTATTAAAGTTTTTCGAGGAGGTTACCAGGAAAGTGGATGAAGGGAAGGCAGTGGATGTTGTCTACCTGGATTTCAGCAAGGCCTTTGACAAGGTCCCTCATGGGAGGTTAGTTAGGAAGGTTCAGTGGCTAGGTATACATGGGGAGGTAGTAAATTGGATTAGACACTGGCTCAATGGAAGAAGCCAGAGAGTGGTTGTGGAGGATTGCTTCTCTGAGTGGAGGCCTGTGACTAGTGGTGTGCCGCAGGGATCGGTGTTGGGTCCATTGTTGTTTGTCATCTATATCAATCATCTGGATGATAATGTGGTAAATTGGATCAGCAAATTTGCTGATGATACAAAGTTTGGAGGTGTAGTGGACAGTGAGGAAGGTTTTCAAAGCTTGCAGAGGGATTTGGACCAACTAGAAAAATGGGCTGAAAAATGGCAAATGGAATTTAACGCAGACAAGTGTGAGATATTGCACATTAGAAGGACAAACCAAAGTAGAACGTACAGGGTAAATGATAGGACTCTGAAGAGTGCAGTTGAACAGAGGGATCTGGGAATACAGGTACAGAATTCCCTAAAAGTGATGTCACAGGTGGATTGGGTCGTAAAGAGTGCCTTTGGTACATTGGCCTTTATACATCGGAGTATCGAGTATAAAAGTTGGAGTGTTATGGTAAGGTTATATAAGGCATTGGTGAGGCCGAATTTAGAGTATTGTGTACAGTTTTGGTCACCTAGTTACAGGAAGGATGTAAATAAGGTCGAAAGAGTGCAGAGAAGGTTCACAAGGATGTTGCCGGGACTTGAGAAGCTGAGTTACAGAGAGAGATTGAATAGGTTGGGACTTTATTCCCTGGAGCGCAGAAGAATGAGGGGAGATTTGATAGAGGTGTATAAGATTTTGATGGGTATAGATAGAGTGAATGCAAGCAGGCTTTTTCCACCGAGGCTAGGGGAGAAAAGGAAACCAGAGGGCATGGGTTAAGGGTGAAAGGAGAAAAGTTTAAAGGGAATATTAGGGGAGGCTTCTTCACACAGAGAGTGCTGGGAGTGTGGAATGAGCTGCCCGATAAAGTGGTAAATGCTTTTAACATTTAAGAAAAACTTGGACAGGTTCATGGATGAGAGGGGTGTGGAGGGATATGGTCCAAGTGCAGGTCAGTGGGACGAGGCAAAAAATGGTTTGGCACAGACAAGAAGGGCCAAAAGGCCTGTTTCTGAGCTGTAATTTTCGATGGTTCTATGGTTCCAATGGAATGCCAGCAGAAGAAGTCTGGACAAAATGGAGGTTGTGGAGGTCTGGAGACCCAGTGCACGTTGGATACCCCAGGGAAAAAAAGACACAGAGGAGAGTCTGGGAGGTGGTGTTATTCTGAAGGTTGAAAATAGTGACTTGTGTCAAAAAAGAAGCAGCAGAATACTGTAACATTTTTGGGATTCTTTGATGGGGGCAGGGATTGTAAGTATTACGGTATTGTCAGATAAAATTAGATTATATTACATTGGGTCGACTGCATCTGTTTTGACTTATCTCAATGGACAATGGTAGAGTCTTGATGAATTAAAAGTATGAATGAACATGCTCTCTCCATCCCTCCTTTTACTCTCTCACCAGTTATCTTAGGGTGAGTTAGTTGAAATGTGAGTTTCTACCTGCAGAGTGAGTGGCAGGGATGCATTGTTTAGTGATATTGAGGTGGGAAGTCTTGCTGTGAAGATGGTAGTCTATTTATCAACATCATTTTATGATCATTGGTTTATTATCATTCTTAAATCTATTGAAGCGCTTTTCAAGACCTTGGCTTTCTGTCAAACTGTAGAATTCGGATAGCAGGAGGTACAGAATTCTAGTATCTGACACACACAGCAAGGAGCCTGCAGGCAATAAAACTCGACTTCAGATAATAGGGGATACAAAATCCTCTCCTGTAAGTGACACTGAGCCTCAGAGAATTATCTACACAAGCCCATGACATTATAACCAATATTTTCTCTCAGGTTGAGGGTAATTTTGAGTTCCATTCCAATCCTCTTCCCACACCTAGTGGCGCACGACGGCAGATCACTTGATTTGATTTATTATTGTCCCATGTTTTGGGACATGGGGAGAATGTGCAGACTCTGCACAGACAGTGACCCAAGGCTGGAATTGAACTCGGGACCCTGGCGCTGTGAGGCAGCAGTGCTAACGACTGCGCCACCATATTAGCGTCCCTGCCTCTGAGCAAGAGGCTCTGGGTTGGAGTCTCACCCCAGCACTTGATGGGCAAGGAAGGTGCGTTCATAACGCGGCCAAACAGGTTATGAATGGAAAAGTATTGTTTCTTGCGCTCTATACAGACAAAACATACTGTTCATAGAGTACATAGGGGAGAAGGAAAGGAGAGAGTGCAGAATGTAGTGTTACAGTCATAGCTAGGGTGTAGAGAAAGATCAACTTAATGCAAGGTAGGTCCATTTAAAAGTCTGATGACAGCAGGGAAGAAGTTGTTCTTGAGTCCGTTGGTACTTGACCTCAGACTTTCGTATCTTTCCCGACGGAAGAAGATGGAAGAGGGAATGTCTGGGGTGCGTGGAGTCCTTGATTTTGTCTGTTTCCAGAGCAAGTAGTTCCTGGAACAGGTCACTAGTCTGTCGCCAGAGGACTTATCGTTTGAGGGATGCTACTCCACATCAAGCGTGGCTGACCAGGAGTCTTTCCCAGCTCTTACCATCAGTGACTGGCGTGTTTGGAAGGATTTTGCAGGTCCACTCATAACCTGTTTGGCCACGTTATGAACGCACCTTCCTTGCCCATCAAGTCCTGGGTGAGACTCCAACCCGGAGCCTCTGGCTCAGCGGCAGGGACGCTAATATGGTGGTGCAGTGGTCAGCACTGCTGCCTCACAGCGCCAGGGTCCCGAGTTCAATTCCAGCCTTGGGTCACTGTCTGTGCAGAGTCTGCACGTTCTCCCCGTGTCTGCGTGGGTTTCCTCCGGGTGCTCCGGTTTCCTCCCACAGTCCGAAAGACCTGCTGGTTAGGTGCATTGGCCATGCTAAATTCTCCCTCAGTGTACCCCAACAGGCGCCGGAGTGTGGCGACTAGGGGATTTTCACAGTAACTTCATTGCTGTGTTAATGTAAGCCTACTTGTAACAATAAGTAAATAAACTAACCCACTGAGCCACAAGACTATGGGCGGAATTCTCCGGCCGTTCATGCCAATGGGATTCTCCAGTCCCGCTGCAGTGAACGGAGATTGGGCTGAGCATGAAATTCTCCGTCCTCGCTGGTAGCGACGAGGGGGCGTGAATGGCCGGAGAATTCCAGCCCTCGAGATTTGGGTAATGGTGTCAAACATATAAAATCCCCTTGGGCTGCTGTCAAACAACACACCTGAGTTTTATTTTAAATGTATTTGAATAAGCACCCTCATCTCCAGTTGACTGGAATATTAGAAAGTCCAGCAGTTCACAACGTGGCTTGTATCTTTCCATGACTTTGTTCTTTATATCTGTTTTTTAAAATATTTCTTTAAGGAACCTTCAATATGGAGAATCTTCAAAAGGACCAGCTGTATTTAACCAACGGGAATGGGATATCTGATAGTGATCTGGAAGCTGTAGTCAATGAACTCTTTCAAGCAAAGATGATAAACAAAATCGAATTTGAGAAGGTAAAGATTCCTCCCTCTCTGCTACATCACAGCAGTAACAGTAACTGGTATTTATATAGCATCACTATCTGAGGTAAGAGTCTCTAAGGCTCATCGCAGGAACAATTATGAAACAAAGTCAGATATCGAGCCACCTGAGGTATCAAAATAGACGGCCAAAAGCTTGGTCAAAGAGGTAGGTGATAAGGAGCGTCTTGGGGCTGAGACTTGCTAAGAGTAGCTCATCCCAGATCCAATCTCTGGCCCAAGGGCAAACTATAAACTCTTTGTGAGTCCTCCCAAAGGGGGAATGAGGAGCGCTGGATCGCAAAGCTCTGACCAGAATATTATGGGTTTGACTCCTTCAGTTCGGTCACAGAGATTAAACCTTGCTTACAAAATCAAAGCTGTGATAACCTGGTTGCAATGATTCGCCGATTTGTCAAAGACAATTGCTGGGGGCTGGGGGGTCAGTCACAGAATCCCTACAATGCAGGAGGAGGCCATTCGGCCCATCGAGCCTGCCCTTACAACAATCCCACCCAGGCCCTATCCCCATGTATTTACCCATGCTAATCCCCCTGACATTAAGGGGCAATTTTGCACGTCCAATCAACCTAACCCACACATCTTTGGAGTGTGGGAGGAAACCGGAGCACCCGGAGGAAACCCACGCAGACACCATTAAATTCAAATATATTTTGAGATCTGCCCAAATGTGTCTGCGGTTTGTGTTTGATTTAACTGATGGTCCCAGTCACATTTTTAAAAGATAATATTGGGTTTGCATTTACTAATCAGAGTGTAGCATTTAGATAGAAATAGGCCAGATATTTGATTTGATTTGATTTATTATTGTCACATGTATTGGGATACAGTGAAAAGTATTGTTTCCTGCGTGCTATACAGACAAAGCATACTGTTCATAGAGTACATAGGGGAGAAGGAAAGGAGGGTGCAGAATGTAGTGTTACAGTCATAGCCAGGGTGTAGTCAAAAAGCAAAGAACCATTCGATAATATATACATAAATAAATTCCTTGTACAAGGAAGAAGGCTTGTTAAAATCACGAGCAAAAATGCAATGAAGAGTGTTCTCTGTTCTGGGGGAACGATGGATAGCGAGAGATGGAAGAATTCTCTCTGAAACAGAGATATTGATCAGAGAATGTCTACAGTGCAGAAAAAGGTCATTCGGCCTATCATGTTTGCACTGACCACAATCCCAACCAGGCCCTATCCCCGTAACCCCACATATTTAGCTTACTAAAGTTGGGGAGGGTTTAAACTAATATGGCAGGGGGATGGGAACCGTTACAAGGATTCAGAACGAGGGGTTGGCAGGTTTGTCAGATGAGGAGAGACTGAGTCGGTTAGGATTATATTCACTGGAGTTTAGAAGAGTGAGCGGGAATGTCATGGAAACGTATAAAATTCCAACAGGGTTAGACAGGGTAGATTCAGAAAGAATGTTCCCAATGGTGGTGGAGTCCAGAACTAGGGGGTCATAGTTTGAGGATAAGGGGTAAATCTTTTAGGACTGAGGTGAGGAGAAATTTCTTCACCCAGAGGGTGCTGAATGTGTGGAACTCACTACCACAGAATGCAGTTGAGGCCAAAACGTTGTCTGATTTCAAGAATAAATGAGAGCTAGCTCTTGGGGCTAAAGGGATCAAAGGATATTGGGGAAAGGGGGGATCAGGATATTGAATTTGATGATCAGCCATGATCAAAATTAATGGTGGAGGGGTGGGGGGCGGGGGAGGGTGGGAGTGGGGTGGAGGGGGGAGTGGGGGGAGGGGGGAGGGGGACGGGGAGTGGTGGGAGGGGGAGGGGGAGTGGGAGGGGGGGAGGGGGAAAGGGGGGAGGGAGGAATGGGGGGGAGGGGGAGGTGAGGTGGAGGTGGGAGGGGGAACGGGGTGAGGGGGGAAGGGGGGAGGGGGAGGGGGGAAAGGGAGAGGCGGGAGGGGGCAGGGGGGGAGGGCCGAATGGCCTACTCCTGCTTCTAGTTTCTATGTTTCTATCTAATCCCCCTGACACTAGGGTCAATTTAGCATGGCCAATCAACCTAACCTGCAGATCTTTGGACTATGGGAAGAAACTGGAGCATCCAGAGGAAATCCACGCAGACATGGGGAGAATGTGCAAACTCCACACAGACAGTGGCCCAAGGCCGGAATTGAACCCAGATCGCAACAGTGCTAACCACTGAGTCACTGTGCTGCCACTGATACCTGTACATCTGTCTAAGCTGTGCAGAGAACCTCCTCCCATCTCTAAAACCCCCTGATATCCTGAATTCTTTAGCCGCCACTCAATTGTTTGTCTGCTCTGAGGTCTCGACAACTTTAAGTTGGAACTGGGTTTTTAGCAATTATAGAATCATAGAATCATGGAAACCCTACAGTTCAGAAAGAGGCCATTTGGCCCATCGAGTCTGCACCGACCACAATCCCACCCAGGCCCTACCCCCCTATCCCTATATATTTTACCTGCTAATCCCTCTAACCTACGCATCTCAGGACACTAAGGGGGAATTTTAGCATGGCCAATCAACCTAACCCGCACATCTTTGGACTGTGGGAGGAAACCGGAGCACCCGGAGGAAACCCACGCAGACACGAGGAGAATGTGCAAACTGCACACAGACAGTGACCCGATCCAGGAGTCGAACCCAGGCCCCTGGAGCTGTGAGGCAGCAGTGCTAACCACTGTGCTACCGTGCCGCCAAGGAGTTGTTCCTTCTTGATTCCACATTGTTGTATTAGAGGGTGGGATTGGTGGGAATGCAGTCTGGACAGTGAGCTTGACATCACCCGCACAGACACAGAATCTTTGAATGTACATCAGGGTGAATATGGCTCCAAAGGTGAGTGGGTTTAAATGGAAAGAGTTTGGAATTTTTATCCACAAGTTGAGATTGACCCTTACTCGAGTATATATGGTAGCTCCGATTCTGACAATTAGTAATGACCGGCTGGTTTGTGTTTTTCTTTTACAGTATAGAAATCACCGGAATGTCCTTATTTCCCGAGTTGGATGTTTCCTGGACAATATTAAAATGAAAGGACCAACTGTTGTGGAATATTTTTATCAGGCATTTGAAACGATAAACAAGCCTGCCTGCGATCAACTTCCATCCAGACAGCAAAGTAAGAATCATAGAATCATAGAAACCCTACGGTGCAGAAAGAGGCCATTCGGCCCATCGAGTCTGCACCGACCATAATCCCACCCAGGCCCTACCCCCATATCCCGACATATTTTATCCACTAATCCCTCTAACCTACGCATCTCAGGTTACCAAGGGGCAATTTTATCATGGCCAATCAACCTAACCCACACATCTTTGGACTGTGGGAGGAAACCGGAGCATCCGGAGGAAACCCACGCAGACATGAGGAGAATGTGCAAACTCCACACAGACAGTGACCCGAGCCGGGAATCGAACCCAGTCCCTGGAGCTGTGAAGCAGCAGTGTTGTGGGGGGTTGGGGGGGCGGGGGGGTTGGGGGGGGGGGGGGGGGGTTGGGGGGGGGGGTGGGAGTGGGTGTGGGGGGGGGAGTGGGTGTGGGGGGGGCAGGGGGGAAGTAGGCAAGAGGGAGAGCTGGAATGGAGAAATGGAACAATGGAAGTGAGAAAGAAGGATAATGAAATGGATGAATGGGATGAAACGTGTATTGGGAGCAGCGAGTGCAATAGACCAGATTGAAAGAGGTGCAGGTGAACTGCATGCTTCACCTGAAAGGGGTGTTTGGGACCTGGGATGGTGTATAGGGAGGAGGTAAAGGGGCAGGTGCACCTTCTACAACTGCACGGAAAGGTGCCGTGGGCAGGGGGAGAGGTGTTGGATGTGATGGAGGAATGGACCAGGATGTCCCGGTGAGAACAGCCCCTGTGGAAATGCTGACAGGGGGGAGTGAGGGGAAGATGTGTTGAGTGGTGGCATCATGCTGGAGTTGGCGGAAATGGCGGAGGATGATCCTTTGAATGCGGAGGCTGGTGGGGTGAAAAGTGAGGAAAAGGGGGACCCGAACCTGGTTCTGGGAGAGCGGGAAGGGGGTGAGAGCAGTGGCCTGGGGATGGGTGGGGCACGGTTGAGAGCCCTGTCAACCACAGTGGGTGGAAAACCACGATTGAGGAAAAAGGAAGACATTCCAGCAGCGCTGTTTTGGAAAGCGACATCATCAGAACAGATGCGGCAGAGGAGAAAGAACTGAGAGAATGAGGTGGAGTCCTTCCAGATTGTGGGATGTGAAGAGCTGTAGCCAAGGTAGTTGTGGGAGTTGGTTGACTTGTAATGGATACTGGTGGACAGTTTATCACCAGAAATGGAGACAGAGAGGTCAAGGAAGGGAAGAGAAGTGTCAGAGATGGACCATGTGGAGGTGATAGAGGGGTGGAAACTGGAATCAAAATTGATAATTTTTCCCATGTCCAAACGCCAGCATGAAGTGGCACCAAAATAGTCATCAATGTACCGATAAAGGAGTTGTGGGAAGGGGCCGGAGTAGGGCTGGAACAGGGAATGCTCCACATAACTCATAAAGAGACGGCATAACTGTGACCCATGCGGGTGCCCATAGCCACACCTTTTATTTGGAGGAAGTGAGCCGAGTTAAAGGGGAAATTGTTGAGTGAGAGAACCAGTTCAGGCAGACGGAGGAGAGTGGAGGTGGACAGGAATTGTTCAGGCCTCTGTTCGAGGAAGAAGTGAAGAGCTCTGAGTCCATCCTGGTGGGGAATGGAGGTGAAGGGGGATTGGACATCCATGGTGAGGAGGAGATGGTTTGGGTCGGGAACTGGAAGTTGTTGATATGGCGGAGGGCATCGGAGGAATCACGGATGTAGGTGGGAAAGAACTGGACAAGAGGAAAGAGAATGGAGTCAAGATAGGAGGAAATGAGTTCAGTGGGGCAGGAACAGCCTGACATTATGGGCCTACCGGGGCAGTCCTGTTTGTGGATTTTGGGAAGGTGGTCGAAGTGGGCTGTTCAGGGCTGGGAGACTGAGGTTGGAGGCTGTGGAGGAGATCTCCGGAGGAGATGAGGTCATTGACAGTCCTGGAAACAGTGGCTTGATGTTCAGTGGTGGGGGTCATGGTCCGGGGGAGGTAGGGAGAAGCGTCCGAGAATTGGCACTCAGCCTCTGCGAGGTAGAGATCCTTACACCAGACAGGAAGATTCCAAAGTGAACCTCTGCTAAGTGTTCTTGTAACCGTATCTGATATGAGCTTACAAAATCTGAAGAATATGAACAACTGGAGGGGAAAAATCAGCCCTGGTTTGATTAGAAAGTCAGGGTTGGTCCTAAGAGGGAGAAGTGCAGCAAGTTTGGAAGGAGACAAGTTAGAGTGGCTGAGAGGAGCGGAGAAATTGAGACGGCCGATGTCAAGCTGACAGTTCTCAATAAAAAGATCAAGAGGAGGTAAGAGGCCAGAGGGAGGGGTCCAGGTGGAGTGGGGGAATGCTGGAGGGGGGTGAAAGGATCTGCTGAACGGGGGGAGGAATCTTGCCCAAAGAAGTGAGCACGGAGACAAAGGCGGCGGAAGTAGAGTTCAGCATTGTGTCGAGCCCAAAATTTGTTGAGGTGAGGACGTAAGGGTACACAGCCGAGTCCTTTGCTGTGTACCCAGTACTCACACTTGGTGCTCTTTGGAGCTCAGTCTGGGGAGGTGACGGCCTAGTGGTATTATCACTGGACTATTAAATTCTAACAGGGTTGGACAGGTTGGATTTAAAATGAATGTTCCTGATGGTGGGGGAAGTCCAGAACTAGGGGTTGTAGTTTGAGGATAAGGGATAGACCTTTTAGGACTGAGGTGAGGAGAAATTTCTTCAGCCAGAGAGTGGTGAATAAGGGGGAGGCAATGGCCTAGTGGTATTATCCCGAGACTATTAATCCAGAAACTCAGCTAATGTTCTGGGGACCCGGGTTCAAATCCCGTCACAGCAGATGCTGAAATTTGAATTCAATAAAAAATATCTGGAATTAAGAATCTACTGATGACCATGAAATCATTGTCAATTGTTGGAAAAACCCAATGTCCTTTAGGGAAGGAAATCTGCCGTCCCTTACCCGGTCTGGCCTACATGTGACTCCAGAGCCACAGCAATGTGGTTGACTCTCAACTGCCCTCGGGCAACCAGGGATGGGCAATAAATGTCCCACGAATGAATAAAAAAAAGCCACTCAGTTCAAGGACAATAAATGATGGGCAATAAATACTGGCCCAGCCATCAAAGTCCACATCCAATTACTGAATTTCAAAAATGTCAATGATGGGTTAAATGTCTCTGATTCCCCACAATCTCAAACCTCAGCTGGTGTAGGAGTTTCAGCAGAGCAGAGCTCTCTTGAGGTCTGAAATATTAACTGTGTTTCCGAGTCAGCAAGTTGTAGTTTCAAGTCCCACACTGGGGAATCTAGTACGTTATTGGACTGCTCTTCAGTGTGGTACTGAGGCAGTGCTGCAATTGTTGGAACCTTTTCATCAAGGCTGCACTCGAGGGAGAGGAAGGGAGTTCTTCTGGTTCCCAGGCCTCAACCAACAGACATGTCTGCTCATTGCCGTTTGTGTGAGCTTGCTGTGTGAATATTGGCTGCTGTGTTTGAATCACTGCTAACAGTGGCTACATTTCCAAATGATTCCATTGTTGTGAAACAGGTTGGACAGCCTGATGGAGTGAATAGCACTAGATGGCTGCAAGTCCTTTTATTTTGTGCTTTATACTTGATGTTATGAATATGTAATTACAATGGATTTTTTCAGACCCTGTTTCTGCTGATATTTCTAGGGTTTAAGATGGACCATGATGGACTACCTCCAACTGCAGACACAATCTCAGGTAAACATCCAAGACATGGGTGGAATTATTTATAAGAAAATTATTATATCCTTTTATGGGATGTGGGCTTGGCCAGCACTTAACCCGAGTTGCCCTTGAGAAGCTGCCTTTTTGAACTGCTGCCTTCCATATGGTGTAGGTACACCCGCAATGCTGTTAGGGATGTGTTCCAGGATTTTGACGCAGTGACAATGAAGGAAGGGAGATGTATCTCCAAGTCAGGATGGTGAGTGACTTGGAAGGGAACTTGTAAGTGGTGACGTCCCAATGCACCTGCTGCCTTTGTCTTTGTAAGTGATAAAGGCTTTGGAAGATGCTGTCAAAGGACCCTTGGTGAATTGCTGCAGTGCATCTTGTAAATGGTACAACACTGCTGCCACTGAGTGTCAATGGTGCAGAGAGTTGATGTTTGTGGATGTGGTGCTAATCAAACGGGGCTGCTTTGTCCTGGGTGGTGTTGAGCTTCTTGAGTGATGTTGGAGCTGCGCCCATCCAGGCAAGCGGGGAATATTCCATCACACTCCTGACTTGTACCCTGAAGATAGTGGACAGGCTTTGGGGAGTCAGGAGGTGAGTTACTTGCCGCAGGATTCCTAGCCTTTGACCCGCTCTGGTAGCCACAGTATTTCTGTGGCGAGTCCAGTTCAGTTTCTGGTCAACTCCCTGAATGTTGCGAATAATACTGAACATTGTCCAATCATCAGTGAACATCCTCATTTCTGACCTTATGTTGGAAGGCAGGTTGTTGATGAAGGAACTGACAATGTTTGGGCCTAGGACACTACCCTGAGGAATCCCTGTAGTGATGTCCGGGGACTAAGATGATTGGCCTTCAACCACCACAGCCATCTTCCTTTGTGCCAGGTTTGACTCCAACCAGCGGAGTGTTTGATTCCCATTGGCTTCGGTTTTGTGAGGCTTCCCGATATCTCACTTGATGAAATTCTGCTTTGATGTCAAGGGCAGCCACTCTAACCTCCCTCCCTGAGTTCAGTTCTTTTGTCCATTTTTGGAACAAGGCTGTGATGAGGGTACGAGCTGAGTGACCCTGGCAGAACCCAAACTGGGCGTCAGTGAGCAGGTTATTGCTGAGTGAGTGCTGCTTGATCGCCATGGCAACAGCTTCAAACGAGCCTGTTCTGACATCACAGCTTATCTCATCAACAGATCAAAAACAGGCCGTGGCGAGGCCTAACTTTAGTCCAGCTTTTTCTCCCTCCTCTTCCTGCCAAAATAAATGTTCAATAATGCCTTCTCTCCTTCTCATCTCAATAAACTCCTGAATTCCCTCACTTTCCCCAATTTCATATCACAGATTAGAGCTCATTTTTGGCCAAACCACTTGATTGTTGAGATTCTGGGAGAGTTGGGCAGGATAGATGCGTTTCCCCTTGATTCAAAATTCTAAAGGTAGAGGTCATGGTCTCAGGATTGGGCATTGTCCATTAGGACAGAGAAGAAGTGAGATTTCTCCACTCGGAGGCTAATGGATCTGGCCCAGTGAATTGTGGCTGGTCAGTCATTGAACATAGAACATAGTACATAGAACAGTACAGCACAGAACAGGCCCTTCGGCCCACGATGTTGTGCCGAGCTTTATCTGAAACCAAGATCAAGCTATCCCACTCCCTATCATCCTGGTGTGCTCCATGTGCCTATCCAATAACCGCTTAAATGTTCCTAAAGTGTCTGACTCCACTATCACTGCAGGCAGTCCATTCCACACCCCAACCACTCTCTGCGTAAAGAACCTACCTCTGATATCCTTCCTGTATCTCCCACCACGAACCCTATAGTTATGCCCCCTTGTAATAGCTCCATCCACCCGAGGAAATAGTCTTTGAACGTTCACTCTATCTATCCCCTTCATCATTTTATAAACCTCTATTAAGTCTCCCCTCAGCCTCCTCCGCTCCAGAGAGAACAGCCCTAGCTCCCTCAACCTTTCTTCATAAGACCTACCCTCCAAACCAGGCAGCATCCTGGTAAATCATTGAGAATGTCCAAATCAGAGAATTTAAACATCTCCCACCCTATCTCAGTAACCCCATGCATTTCTCACAGCCAATCCGCTAACCTGCACATCTTTGGACACTAAGGGACAATTTAGCATGGCCAATCTCCCTAACCTGCACATCTTTGGACACTAAAGGGCAATTTAGCATGGCCAATCCCCCTAACCTGCACATCTTTGGACACTAAGGAGCAATTTAGCATGGCCAATCCCCCAAACCTGCACATTTTTGGACACTAAGGGCAATTTAGCATGGCCAATCCCCCTAACCTGCACATCTTTGGAGTGTGGGAGGAAACCGGAGCACCTGGAGGAAACCCACGCAGACACGGGGAGAACGTGCGGACTCCACACAGACAATGACCCAAGGCCAGGAATTGAACCCGGGTCCCTGGCGCTGTGAGGCAGCAGTGCTAACCACTGTGCCACCGCGCCACCCAAATTCATTCGTGCTGAATTGCTTTGGAACATTCTGGACAAAAAAAAATTGGATAAAGCATAATAGGAATGCAGACCTGGTCTTGTTAAATAGTTTGTATGGATATTTTTTCCTATTAGTACCCTTCCTCTATCCTGGTATAAGGCAGATTAACAATATTACACCATCACTAACATGGTCGTCCTTTGTGGACATTCTAGCTTTCCCCACAGCTTATGAGATATATGTGAAGAATCTAAGCATGGACTTTGTGTATCTCTCCAATGACGGAGGAATCAATGATGTTACTCTGAAACTACTTGTTGAAGATTTATCCAGTCATCAAGTCTTCAACCCAGCAGAAAGAGATAAGGTGATAATTATTTCTCCCTCCACTTAGTTTTGTCTTGTTTTCAAATCGAAGACGCTTCACGAGCAGCAGAAGAGGCAAAAGATAATAAAAAGAATTCCTCCAATATCTGCAAGATTCCTCCCTAACTCAATGGGTGGGATTTTCTGGTCCTTCCCATTGGTGGGATCTTCCAGTTCTGCCGAAGGTGACGACCCCCCCCCCCTCCCCCGCCCCTTGTGCTCGGTTGGGGCAGGCGAGCCATATAAACCCACACCCAACACCAGTTTGCGAAACACTTACCACTTGTGGAGAAGAGACCACTAACACAAGATGGTCGCTAAGAAACCCAATAAGGAAATGAGGAGAAACCTCTTACTGAGTGGTGAGAATGTCGAAGCCGTGAGCACAGGGAGTGCTTGAAGTGCCTAGTATAAGGAGTAAGTTAGGTGAGCTTTTTGAGGGGGAAGGTTACGATGATAGGTGCAGAAAGATGGGAAGAGGCTCAAGTGGAACATTAAGTCCAGACATGGCTGAATTGCCTGTTTCTATGCTGTACTTTTAAAAAATTCACTCATAGGACATGGGCGTCGCTGGCTGGCCAGCACTTATTGCCCGTTCCTAGTTGCCCTTGAGAAGGTGGTGGTGAGCTGCCTTCTTGAATCGCTGCAGTCCATGTTCTGTGGGTTGACCCACAATGCCGTTAGGGAGGAAATTCCAGGATTTTGACCCAGCGACTGTGAAGGAACGGCGATATATTTCCAAGTCAGGACGGTGAGTGGCTTGGAGGAGAACTTGCAGGTGGTGGTGTTCCCATGTATCTGCTGCCCTTGCCCTTCTAGATGGAAGTGGGTTTGGAAGATGCTGTCGGAGGATCTTTGCTGCAGTGCATCTTGTAGATGGTACACACACTGCTGCTACTGAGTGGAGGGAGTGGATGTTTACAGATGTGGTGCCAATGTGTCCTCTGTAAAGATTTTTTCAGTTGTGATCAAGAGTTGTGATAACTTGGCCGTTCTCTTCACCAATACTGAGTGACGGGTTGGCTGTGTGGCCTTCAACAAGTTTCCATTTTGATTTTCTCCCGGTGTCCGCAGCTTTGAGTTTCATCCAGCTGATGATTTGTTACTGCGGGGTATATAGGAGAGTGAATTGCACTGTGAAGGGCACAGCCCAGGCCCATTCTAACCGACCTCCACACATCACACTAAATGAACAGTCCGCGCCGACTCCATTTTAGTTGCAGTTGTAACAGTGAATGTTGTTGCGAAACTGTACGCTGAAGCTTCTCTCAGAAATGGGGCCTGAGTTTAATGAGCTGTTATTCTCTGTATTTCCAGCACTTGAACAGGAATGAGGAGCTTTTCAGGCGAGTTACTGATTTCCTGCAGGATCTGACGATGAAAGGGCGGCGCCCGTGTTATCTTTTCTATCAGGCTTTCGAACGCCACTGTCCCGACCTCTACACATCTCTCCCAAGTTCAATAAGAATGGGTAAAAGAACAACCAACAAGTTTTTTAAAATACATATTACGGGATGTGGGCATCACTCAAAGACCACAATTTATTGCCCATCCCTAATTGCCCTTAACCTTTTTGATCTTCTCTCACCCTGTACCTGTTGGAGAACAGGTTCCATTTGGCATATTTGACCCACTGCTTACCTCAACAAAATGACTAACCTGTGATCCACCCGCCCCCCCGATCTATTCGGATGATGCTGAGGGTGATAGGAGTTACACCTCAACTGAGATCAGCAAATGCACTTCATGCCAGTTTCTAACTGAGGCAGCATGGCGACACAGTGGTTAGCACAGCTGCCTCACGGCACCAGAGACCCCAGGTTCAATTCCGGCCTCGGGTGACTGTCTGCGTGGAGTCTGAACATTCTCCCCGTGTCTGCGTGGGTTTCCTCCCACAATCCAAAAGATGTGCAGGCTAGGTGAATTGGCTGTGCTAAATTGCCCCCCAGTGTCCCAGGAGGTATGGGTTAAGGGGTAAATATGTGGTGTTATGGAGCTCGGGCCTGGGTAAGATGCTCAGCTGAAGTCATTGCAGACTCGAGCTGAATGGCCTCCTTCTGCACTGTTGGGATCCGGTGAAGTTCTATGAACCTTCCTGGAGCCCTCCTTATCTCAGCACAACTCAATGGCTATAAAACACTTTGGAGGCATTCAGTGCTGTGTAAAGGTAAATCACTTCTTTTCTTCTATATAGTTGAACCTGTTCTTTTTCCCTTTCTTTAGCCATGAAGCCATGAAGCAAAGGGCGAAGAAACTTCAACCAACTCACCTCCTTGCAGTGATTTTTAAAAGTTGCAATGTATTACCCTCAGATACACACACACAGCTATACACCCAGGACACGGGCTCCACAATGTGGAGATGCCGGTGTTGGACTGGGGTGGGGCACAGTAAGAAGTCTCACAACGCCAGGTTAAAGTCCGACAGGTTTATTTGGTAGCGTGGGCTCCACATTCAGACATTGCGAGTTATCCACACAACACTCCCCGAGAACGCAGAAACTCCCGAGAACACCTTTATGGGTCTGACTGTGGAGAGTGGCTGCTGGTGGACTGAGGGTGTGCGTATAAACAGCTGACACCCCACCCCACGAGCCATGCCTTCACCCCAGACCGCGCAAGGGACACCCGCCCCCTACCACAAACCCCTTCCCCCCCCCCCGCCCCCTACCACAAACCCCTTCCCCCCCCCCCGCCCCTCCGAACCCCCACGTGATTCCTTAACCACCCTCCACGGTTTCGACCCCCCACCCCCAGTGCTAACCCAACCCAGCACCACAAAGGCCCAACACCAGCTCCCCCTGCACCCCTGTCCACCCAGTACCAACCTGACCCCTCCGACCGGACCCATCCTCAACCCAGTCTCCCCCTCCCTGAGGACCAATTCAATCTCCACCCACAGGGCCCACCTCCAGCATCCCCCCCCACATCCCATTACAATGGGCCAGATTCTCACCCCCCCGCCACTCCAAAGGTCCGAACCCTCCCTCCCCCCCCAGTCCACCCATAGACCCAACTCCCAGCCATACCCCCATGATCTGATCCCACCCACTCTTAGCCCAGACCTGCAACCCTCCCCCCCCCCCCAACCCCTCCCACTGAGATCCAATCCTCCCACCTCAGATTTTCGATCCCTTCATTACCCAAATCCCACCTGCTTCCTGGCTCCATAGTTTCAATGGACTGTTTAAGCTTACCTGATGCTGTAATACAGTGAGGGGGTGGGGGGGGGGGGGGGGGGGGGGTGAATGTCCGCCATCAATCCAATGGTACTGGATGTTGGTAAGGTTCCTTGACGACAGTTCTAATGTTCAGATCTCACCTGGCCTGGGTTGGAAGTAAGAAGTTTAACAACACCAGGTTAAAGTCCAACAGGTTTATTTGGTAGCAAAAGCCACACAAGCTTTCGAGGCTCTGAGCCCCTTCTTCAGGTGAGTGGGAATTCTGTTCACAAACAGAACTTATAAGACACAGACTCAATTTACATGAATAATGGTTGGAATGCGAATACTTACAACTAATCCAGTCTTTAAGAAACAAAACAATGGGAGTGGAGAGAGCATCAAGACAGGCTAAAAAGATGTGTATTGTCTCCAGACAAGACAGCCAGTGAAACTCTGCAGGTCCACGCAACTGTGGGAGTTACAAATAGTGTGACATAAATTCTGATTCTAGGATCGCATGATAAAGACTCAGGAGGAAAAAAGCAGAAATATTTATGTGAAATAGTGTGACATAAACCCAATATCCCGGTTGAGGCCGTCCTTGTGTGTGCGGAACCTGGCTATCAGTTTCTGCTCCGCGACTCTGCGCTGTCGTGTGTCGCGAAGGCCGCCTTGGAGAACGCTTACCCGAATATCAGAGGCCGAATGCCCGTGACCGCTGAAGTGCTCCCCAACAGGAAGGTCAGGCATGAAAGAAATTTAGCATTAACAATTATTCTGGGAGTGAAAATTCAGTGCTGACTGCCACAGTGTGATGTTAGTGTCCCTTTAAGGAAGGTTTTTTTAAAATCATGATCTCTGCAGTTCTCATGGCCAGTGTTTCTCACGCTCACAGCCTTAGCTGATGTCATTGTTGGTGAAAAAAAACTATGGGTAGGTCAAGTGACCAAAGTTTTTCAGCTTTCAGTTACGTTTTGGCTGCAGTGTTGAAGACAGTCTGAGAAACGAGCTGGAAAAGAAGTCTCTTTCTCTCTCTCTGTTTTGCTTTGAAACTTTTACCAGTTAGCTGAAAGAAAGGCTTGTTGCCATTCTGCAGTAATTAATCTGTGCTCTGGTGCTTTAGAAAGCTGTCTGGTCTTCAAACTGTTCTGAGTCTCAAAAGCATTAGACCGCAGAATCCAACCGAGGGGCCTCGATCCCAACATCAAGTGAGCATTAGTCTGTGCTGTATTAAACCTGTGAAAAGGGTTTTTGTTGTCTATGGGTTTTGGTTTTAATTGGAACATATCAGAGATATTCATTCAGCATTATACATTGTAGCGGCTGCTTTGTTTCTTGTCTGTAATTGATAAAAGTTCTTGCTAATTTCCTTCCTATACATGTTAACAATATTCTTAAATAAACGTTGGTTGGTAAAAGCTCCCGAGTGGGTCACTTGAATCATACCTGAAGTGAAACAGCTCGTGCTTATCCTGGCCAAATTCGAATTGCAAAACTTATGATTCAGGCGGGCTTCATAAAACACTTTGGAATTTCTAACTTGAAGCATAACAGCAGCGAGGAGGTTAATATCCCCATCGGTTCGTCCACCACAACTGGATTCTCAACCTCGGCCTTTGACCCCCTCCCATCCCCTGAAATAGGGATCACACGGTCTCTCAAATCTCCTCCACACGGTCTCTCACACACACACAAATTGGAAAGAAACATTAAAACTTCAGGATGCATTTTATTCATTAGAACATATGTATAATTAGAATTCTTTTTGGTAAGAAAATCAAAAATAGTTTCTTTTACACAACTTCCCTCAGGTGAAGGAATTTTCAGCAGCGACAGTACAACATTATAGAAAATACAGCATTTTTTTTTTTCAGTATTCACACTGGTGAAATATACAAGAGATGGCAGCAACATTCATTATATAAACGTCACGCAGGTTCATTGGTGTCGGAGTAACTCTGCGAGCTGTGGTTCTCTCACTGAGAGTCTTTCCCCGCTCCCAGCAAGCCCTGGGGTCATTGTCCCACTCCCCCCCCCGGGGTCATTGTCCCACTCCCCCCCTGGGGTCATTGTCCCACTCCCCCCCTGGGGTCATTGTCCCACTCCCCCCCTGGGGTCATTGTCCCACTCCCCCCCCTGGGCTGTCCTGGGAACACAATTCCATTGCTCTGCCAAGACAGGACATGAGCAAAATCGCACGGGGGGGAAAATAAAAACATTCCATTCAAAGGGTGACGGACACGGCACGGAGTTAAGACGCAAGACATGCCACACACACACACACAGACAGTCAGACACAGGCATGCACAGCGGACAGTTGCAGCTCGGTCTCCACCGTCCGAGACACGGTGAAAACCAACGGTGCAAAGACAGACTCATTCTTGCCAACTGAAGGTGGGGAGTGGGAGGGCCACACAAAGTGTCGATTAAACCTTAGACCCCCCCCCCCCCCTAACTCTGCCGTAACTCTGGATCTACCCACCCAGTGGCTCCTCACAGCCAAGCGGGGGACACAGGCCGCCCAGTGAGAGGTGACAGAGCAATACCGAAGGAAGGGATGGGGGAGGGGGAGGTGCGTGGGGAGAGGGATGGGGTGGGAGAAGTGTGAGGGTGATGGATGGTGGGGGGAGGGGGAGCTGAAGGGGGTGATGGATGGTGGGGGGAGGGGGAGCTGAAGGGGGTGAGGGATGGGGAGTGGGGGCTAAAGGGGTGAGGGATGGGGGGGGGAGCTGAAAGGGGTTAGGGATGGGGGGGGAGCTGAAAGGGGTGAGGGATGGGGGGGAGCTGAAGGGGGTGATGGATGGGGAGGGGGGGCTGAAAGGGCTGAGGGATGTGGGGGGAGCTGAAGGGGCTGAGGGATGGGGGGGGAGCTGAAGGGGGTGATGGATGGGGAGGGGGGCTGAAAGGGGTGAGGGATGGGGAGTGGGGGCTGAAAGGGCTGAGGGATGTGGGGGGGAGCTGAAGGGGGTGATGGATGGGGAGGGGGCTGAAAGGGGTGAGGGATGGGGAGTGGGGGCTGAAAGGGCTGAGGGATGTGGGGGGGAGCTGAAGGGGGTGATGGATGGGGAGGGGGGCTGAAAGGGGTGAGGGATGTGGGGGGGAGCTGAAGGGGGTGATGGATGGGGAGGGGGGCTGAAAGGGGTGAGGGATGTGGGGGGGAGCTGAAGGGGGTGATGGATGGGGAGGGGAAGCTGCGGGAGGGTTCTGCCCACCCTCCCTGCGAGTGACGCACTGACTGGGAGATGGGTTACGTGGAGCTGAACGATTGCAGCTGTTCGCGGACTGTCCGAGAGTCATGGGCACGGCCCAGAGATCGAGCGCACCAGGCCTGGGGTCAAAGGTCAGGTCTCTGCAGCAGCAGGATCAGGGGTACTGGGTCACTCCGGAGCTCCCCTCACCTTTAGAGCAATGCCTTTCCAGCTTCCCCAAAGGGGAAACAGACTGCAGCGAGGTTGGAAGGGAAACTCTCTCTGCACCCCACTCGGAGCACCCCCATTACCCGTTTCAGGTTGTCCTTTGACACTCTGCTTACTGTTATTCTGCTCTCTCAATGTGCCGCTATTAGCACCCTTCCCAGCCATCATCAGCGCCATTTACATTCCCTTTGTCCTATTGTCCATGACATATTTGTCAATCTCTCCTGAACCTCTATCCACCCCCACCGCCTCACTCCCCCACCGCCTCACTCCCCCACCGCCTCACTCCTCCACCCCCCCACCCCCACCGCCTCACTCCCCCACCCCCTCACTCCCCCACCCCCTCACTCCCCCACCCCCACCGCCTCAC